>NC_142110.1:44059886-44204886 GCF_056152115.1 Neolamprologus brichardi | reverse complement strand
ACGTGTTGCCCATATGTAACAATGGTCACTTATATTTATATTCATGACGAATTTTGTTCCAAGATTTAGAAATAAAGTCTTTAAATATCACAGATATATAACAGACAAAAATTCAAATTATGGCGATGCTGAATGTTTACGACGACCATCAGGACTTGCGTGAATGCTACGGTAAGTACTGCTAAGTTTTATGTAAACCTTTAATTGTTGTTATTCATTCCTATATTACACATGTCTGTTCTGCATGTAGCGATATATCGATTTAAAATATAGATGAAAGACAGTGAAGGCAGCATTTTAATCTAAATGATCAGCCTGTGGGAAAACTTAGATCAGCAGCCATAATGTGAATCCAGAAGGTTAATACAATTGGGTTGTGTGTGTGTGTGTGCGTGTGTGTTTTTTCTTTTAATGATTACTACCGGTCACACCAACATTATGGCATTACGGTTTTCCACGTAAACATTAAAACCCAAGGTTTACAGGTTAAGTTTTTTTCTCCTTAAAAACTAATCAGGTTTTTTCAAAAGCTTGCAAAGACAATGACTGAATATATCTTTATATTGTTGTTAAACCAAAAAAGATATTTTGGTTATCAGCCTACATACAGCGCTATATTAAAGAAGCGAAAAAGCACCGTAGGCTAGTCCATGTTAAAATGGCAAACTTAAAATAACAAAGCTTCAAAGGCATGCATTTCTGTAACAGAGCACCTCCTATGGGTGCAATGTGTAGGTGGCCCAGACTTTTGGGCATTTAGATTGTTACCAGAAATGGTTTTGTTCACTTTAAGCAGATTTGTAGGTGTCAGCCACGAGTAATGTAGCTGTGAATAATAAAGTTTCAACACTGAAATGCAAATAATGCATTAGTCAGACCTTCCTCTAAAGTTTGTCATAAAGCCAGTCAGTCAGCTTTATTGGTCATCTGCAGAGCAATGATTCAATACTTTTGCAATGTCAGACAGGAACTACAAACACACCTTCAGGGAAGCATAGAAAGTTTATTGTTGAGTTATAGCGAACGACAACGTGCAAACTGTCATACATGTGACCCTAATGAGAGATTTGCATATAAATCGTGATTATAGTTAAGTACCGATTTTGCCAGGGAGTAGTAGTAGTGTAAACAATGTTCTCTTTTAGGCACAAAACAAACATACAGACTCAAAGAAAGAAATTGAACACAAAAGATTTTGTCAGCGAAAAATAGTGACTGAAATGGCAAAAACATCTATATTATAGTGAAACTGTGCAACGTTGGATAGAAAAATAACATTTAGTCATATGTGTTCTAAAAATTCATAGGCCAATAGGAAAACAATGAGTTTATTATTAAAAATGCTTCAATAAAGTTATAAAATGCTACAGAAGTTAAACTGGGGAAAAAACAAAATCAGTCTAAGTGCTTCAAAAGTTTTTGTGTGTTTGTCAGTGTCACTACCACAAAGTTTCATACAATGTAAATCAGTAGAAATTATATTAACATATTTATGACAGTATTGGAATTAAATGAAATAATATTGTATTAGACATTCACAACAGGCAGAAAGCCATCCTGGCATTGTTGGGTTAATACTGATTGGATCACAAGGAGGACACACATGTATATATACACTAGGGCTGCCACAAACGATTATTTTGATAGTCGACTAGTCACCGATTATTACCGACTAATCAGATCATGCATCCATTGGACGTAAAACGTACAGCTTATTGCACCAGCATGCATCTGCTCTTATATAACTATCATTAGCTTACAGCTTTAAGTGTTTAAGGTGCCAACTAAAAATAAAGACAAGATGATAGTTTATTAAATTTTAATTAAATTTGCAGATTGTTTCGGTGAAGTTTAATAAACTCCTTGCTATCTAAAATATAACAGGACACCGGAGTATATTCTCCAGCATCTCACACTTCTGATAACCAGTTGTCTGCTTGACGTTTGTTCAGCTATGTAAAAACTATAACTTTAATCTCAGCCAAACCGATTTACTCAGGAACAAATAAAATACTAAAAAAAAGCCAAACAATAACATTTTTAAGTTATCTAAGTGACTTATATATGTTTAACCTGAGTAGCAAAAGACAGCGGTGGGTTTGAAAACGATTTGCCGGGAGTCCGGTGTGCTCTAGTGAGCCTTGAACCCCGGCTAGCTGTCGAGCTAGTGGGTAACAGACGTTGGAGCGCTTTTGAAAATATGTGGTGTCTTGATAAACTGAGCAGATATTTGAGGTTTACACAGTTACATTCTCGCCTGAAAATATATTAAACATTTATTTTGTGACCCAGAAAGAATAATAAGAGTAATATTAAAACTAACTAGCTGCCGCCATTGTTGGAAACTGAGCTGGGCTGCGCTATGAATTCTGGAACATAGTGATGGGTCGTTCGCGAACAAAATGGCTCATAGAGCTGGCTCTTTGACGTGAACGACACGATCCGGCTCCTTATCGCGAGCTGTCACGTGGGTTTTTTTTTGTTTTTTCTTTCTCTCAGCCTCTTTCTCGCACTTTTTTTCTGCTTCACTCAGCACGCGAGCCTTGTGCTTTACGCTGGGCAGAGGGGGGAGTGGCGGTAGTTACACTCAGTAGCACAGGAACAGAGCCAGAGGGAGAGAGAGAGAAAGAGAGCCAGGGACAACAACGTCACATTAGAAAGGTATAGTAATCATCCACAACTATTTTCAGTTGCAGATGATAAAGGATTCAGAAAGTTTATTCATGCGGGCCCATATGACAGAGAATATGCATCTTCTTTTTGTTTTCATATTTTAATTTATATTTAATTGTGTTGTGGTTTGCAGTGTTTTGTGTTGTTTCACTTTAAATTTGTAAAAGGAAAAAGCTGAAAATTTAAATAGTTAAAAGTTGAAATGTGAATAGTTGATTTTTGTATTATATGATTTATTTATTACATTTTATGTGGAGTGAATAAATAAAAGTATATTTACGGTGGCCCCTACAGACAAAGCACATACAAACTTCAAATCACGTACAAACACGTACAAACGCCAAAGCACGTAAAAACTCAGAAGCACATAAAAACTCAAAACACGTACAAAAGTCAACAGAAGTGCTCCAGAATGCTAGGCACAGTGTTGAGCTTTTGTTACCTAGTGGCTACACAAGCCAGCAAGTACCAATGACCGGATTTGGTGTGTGGTAGTAAAAGGTAAATGAACATTGTTTTTAAATTATTTGAATATATATGAGTGCCTGTGTATAAATACACAAACAATACACACATGCTTTCAATTGTGTAATTTAAGTGATCTAGTAGCTCTGCTTTGGAAGTTCAGTTCATGCTAGAAATGTGTTTTGGAGTTTGTACGTGTTTTGTCTCTGGGGGCCACTGCATATATTTATATATAAACATATATAAATAAAACCACTTTTTTTACGTTAGTAATTCCTTTTGTGCATAATTTAATATTATTGTTAATAATAAATTAATTAAAGCAACAAAACAACCTGAAGAGCCGGTTGGGAGCCGAAAGAGCCGGCTCTTTTTAGTGAGCCGAACCGAAAGAGCTGGATCTCTAAAAAGAGCCGGAAATCCCATCACTACTGGGACAGAGCTACTTCTTCGGGGTTTAACAGCAGCTGGCATCCTTGAACATGCAGTGCTGCCATCTTCTGTTTCAGTCTGTTATTACACTCTTAAATCCTACTACTTATTCCTGCGTCTTTTGGGATCTTACAAAGCTTCAAACGACGCGTCGACTATTAAATTAGTTGTGACTAGTCGACTAATCGTGGCAGCCCTAATATACACTGTAGATTACTGAGCTTGGCTACGACACAGAACATCATTTTAAAATGAACAAGACCACATCGCCATAGCATCTGAAGCCAAAAGGCTGAAAGACAAGCCCAAAGTAATCTGCACTTTGAACAGGCTGCACTACTAACCCGACTTTTTACATCCACTTGATTTTAACATACAACCAACCTGGCTTCTTAATACTGTTTTTTCTTGCTTTTTAAAACTAACTCTGACTCCCAAACTAGTCTGGGAATCTAGTAACTGTTCAAGCTCTAGCCAGTTGCTTTATAGATAGACACAATGTCTTTTATATTCAGAAATGCAGCAACAGCTCACACATATATGGCCACTTTGCAGTACAGTGTTTTCCCACTTCCAAGATGTTTGATTAATTCAAATCTGGGTTGTTTAAGGAGGTTAACTAACCTCATGTTAATCCAATTCAAAAATCCCATAGTTAGGAGTTAAAATAAAAACAAGCTAAATTTAAGATTGACTGGGAAATCTGGATTTCAGCATCATTACAACTTGAAATGAAGACATTATCCTCCAAACCCAGCAACAAACACAACAAAAAGACAGTTTTTCCCACTTTCTTAAAACCATGAATGCGAAAATAGATTAAAATATGAAAACCACAGTATTAGTGTTACTTGAGAATTAATGGGTGAACCCCTTGAATTGTATTGCAACCAAGGCAATCTTCCTCTTTCCACGTTCTGTTTGCTGTTACGATGAGAGCAGGGGCTGTCGTTCGGCAGCAGTGCTCTGAAAAAGAAAGATATGAAAAAAAATATATAAAATGCAAATATATTACAATTTAAAGTACTGAGAGAGGAACTGTGCTGCTGTGTGAGTAAGTCAGGAATGGCAGTGAAGTATGTGAGGGTTGTTCAGGACATGCGTGTAAGGAGTAGATGGAAGAGATCCTGGAGCGGTGGAGATATGCAACGGAGAGAAGAGGGATTTAAATTCACAGAGGACAAAATGCATGTGTATGAATGAGACAGACGCATATAGATCGATAAAGATGCAAGAAGTAGAGCTAATTAGGGGGAATGAGTTTAAGGTAAGTTAGAGAGGCGAGGCTGAGATTATTTGGACATTTAAAGGGAAGAGTAGTGGAGATATTGGACAAAGGATGCTGAAGATGGAGCTGCCAGGCAGGAGGAAATGAGGGAAACCGCACACAAGGATATAATGTAGAAGAGACATGCAGAGGGTTGGTGTGACAGGAGAGAGGCAGATGATCCAAATACCTAAATATCTAATCAGACAATGGCCTGTATTTGTACAGTGCTTTACTAGTCCCTAAGGACCCCAAAGCGCTTTACACATTCACACAATCACACGGCAGCAATTGATTAGCTGCTGAAGTTCAAACTGAACATCAAAAGGGGGGCAAAAGTTGATTCGAGTGACTTTGAACATTGCATGATTGTTGATGGCAGTGGGGCTCGACTAGTCACGATTACGTCAACTAATCGAGGCATCCCTAATTTGAATAGACTCACCCATTAACTGATTTCAGTTAATTCGTTTTGGGTTTTTTTGTAGTTTGTAGTTCTTTAGAGTGGAGCACAGTATAGCATTAATTAAACAGGTTTGATTTGTATTTTCTACGTTTATTTTCTTGAGCATTTATAGGGCTTTTGGGGCATGTTGTGGACTAATCTAGGGTGCTTCATAATGAAAAATAAATCAATTTATTTGAACTATTTTTTAGATTATTTTAAATTGACCACACACACCATCATAAATCTGAATGAAAAAAAAATGAGCCATCCTGTATGAGCAAGCACTTGGCAGAACCAGGCTCAGGCCATCTGTCCCAACATAATGACATCACACAGTTGCTTATTGCACAAGCTCACCTCGGGGACTCTCTGTTGACACACCAAGAACATGAAGATTCCTCCCACAATGATGGCCAGGCCAATCAGCATGAAGGGAATGTTCTCCACAACGTTCTGCTGAACACCAATCGCCTTTAGCTTCTTGGCTGCTGTGTCATCAATGGTGGCGCTCTGTTAAGACGGTAAGAGAAAAGATTGTGTTGTAGCACATAAGAACACAAAACACAGCCCGTAAATGGTACATTTACGGCCCTTTCATTTACCGTCTGTTCATCTTTGTGTTCAAGTTTATGAAGAAACTGAGACCATAAGAATTTTATAAACAAGTAATATTAAATTTACTGATTAGTGATTTATATTAGATTAGTCTTCTGTAGCTTTGATTTTGTGGAATCATAGTATCTACCTCTATATTTTTCTTTTTTTGCCTCCACACAAGTTAGATTTACTAATTTGCAGTCTGTCTGAGCAGGATTACACAATACTTTAATACATAAAAGAGAAAAACACGAGGTACATACTGAAAACAAAAATGCCTCCTTTAACTACAGGGTACTCAAGGGAGTCTTTTCCCTTTGAATCATTTGTATTTAACTGAGAGTTATAACAGAAAATGTATATAAACCAGAGCTCAGACAGCTTTTGTGGTGTGTGTGTACGGGTATTAACATCATTGTGGGGACCAAAAATTGGAAGTTTACTTTACTTGTGGGGACCGACAGCCCTTGTGGGGACCAAAATCCCAGTCCCCATGAGTTTGAAGGCATTTTTGAGACTCAAAATGTGGTTTTAGTGTCAGGGTTACAATTAGGTTATGGTTAGGTTTAGGGTAAGTTGCTAGGGAAACCACACGTACGTACGTGTGTGTGTGTGTGTGTGTGTGTGTGTGTGTGTGTGTGTGTGTGAGTGAGTGAGTGAGTGAGTGAGTGAGAGAGAAAGAGAGAGTTTATACCTCATTCAGATAAGCCACAGGGAAGACTACTGTCCTTACATTTCCCGTTTGACTGAAAGAAAATGACATGATAATCTTTAACTATGATGTAATGAAAAATAGCAATTTGGAAAACACAATATAATATACTTGTGTAATATAAATATACTTATACAATATCTTCCCGGGCATGTTCTGTAAATACATACTATCTGTATAAAGCTTGATTACGTATCACACCATAAATTATCTGGAGAGTTACATAATTTATTTTTGGACTTCAAGCTCCGTCTCTAGCACCTTTAATTTGAAACAGAATAACAGATATAACATAAAAGTGCCATATCTAGGCTTGTTGGCATCATAAGAACTGCACAAACTTTCCTTTCAAAGTTCAATATTGCACAAAAGAGCCGACGCTTGGCTAGGGATTGAATTTGATAAGATTTTACTGATATCAGCCCCAACATCAGTTCTGTTTATAAGTTAGATTCTATATTTACTCCCTTAGGCCTCAGAGACAGGGGCAGCCTCTCTCTGACCAAAGTATTCACCATTGTGAGTGCTTTTGCTGCTAGCAGATAGCAGCAGCTGCCTGTAGTTTGCACCAACTCGTGTGCAAAACACTCACCAAATACTTGCTAAGTGGTAGTGAAATTAGAAACAGTGTGAGTTAGCGCGGTTAGCTCGTCAACGCGTTAGTACTGTACAGCCCCGCACACGGGGTGATCCGCGCTAACTCGCAAACTGAGATTTGCCACGTTAATGCAGTTATGGCGTTAACATCATTTTAACAAGATTAACGCTGGCAGCACTACTTTAAAGTAAAAGCCTCACCTTTTGAAACATGCTGGTGTGTTGCAGTAAGGCACAACTTTTACTTGTCTAAAGATTTTGCAATCTATTTCACAGCAACCCCGAGCAACCTCCAGGAACTGCTCGTCATCCAAGCAGGAAAAACTAATTTTTCCCTAGCAACCAGAGACTGATTTCTGAGCCTCAGTTACTGGGGGCTTATGAGCATTTGTTCCATGGGAAAAAATAATAATAATGGATTGGATTTATACAGCGCTTTACAATGCCACTATTCAGTCACTCTCACATTCACACACTGGTGGAGGCAAGCTACGGTTGTAGCCACAGCTGCCCTGGGGCAGTCTGACAGAAGCGAGGCTGCCATTGGCCCCTCTGGCCAACACCAGTAGGCAGTAGGGTAAAGTGTCTTGCCCAAGGACACAACGACCAGGACAGAGAGACCAGGGATCGAACCGGCGACCTTTCGGTTACAGATGCGCTTCCCAACCCCCTGAGCCACAGTTGCCCCAAAAAAGTAGATTTGAACAGTTTTTTACCAACAGCATAAATACTTTTATTATCCGAGTTTAACTACAGTGAAGAAAGAGAGTTTAAAGAGGTTTGCTTCACTGACTGGCATCATTTTCTTTGTAATGCACAACACTGTGGTTGTTGCATTCACAAAAGTAAGTGTGGACTGTGTAGCACCCATTCGAGACTACAGCACCTACAGTTAGCTTACTTGACGTTAAGAGTTTTCTGTCATTCCGAATCATAAATAAAGTGACTGTGCAAATGAAAATGAGAATAAAAATCTATTAGAATGATACAAAAGTTCATGTTGCGGCTGCAGTGATGCGGACGCTGTACCGAACCATCGTGGTGAAGAGAGAGATGAGCATAAAAGGGAAACTCCTCCTTCCTGGTCCATCCACGTTCCCACCTTCTCCTATGGTCACAAGTTTTAGGTAGTGACTGAAAGAACGAGGTCGTAAATACAAGCAGCAGAAATTAGCTTTCTCCAAAGGGTGGCTGCTCTCTCCCTTAGAGATAGTGTGAGGAGTTCGGCCATCCAAGAGGGGCTCAGAGTAGAGCTGCTACTCCCCCACACTGGAAGGAGGCAGTTGAGGTGTTTCGGGCATGTCCAGACCCAGGACACGCTGGAGAGATTAGATCTCTCAGTTGGCCTGGAAACACCTTGGTTTTACCCCAAATAAGCTGGAGGAGGTAGCCAGGGAGAGGGAGGTCTAGCCTTCTCTGCTTAGGCTCCTGCCCCCACGACCTGGCGCCAGATAAGCGGAACAAAATGGATGGATTCGCAAAAGTTAGTTTGCCAAAAATAAAGAGGTATATTCTAAAAGCAGAAGGCATACACAGGACAGATCCAAAATAGCCTGGTGGACAGAAGAGCACAAATCTTGTAGATGAAAGCAAAATGAAAGGCCCCTTCATGACTCTATGGCAAATTACAAATATTCTCCAGGATGTAGGCCAATGTGTTTCCTTGTACATAAAAAAAGCCAAACCTCATAACCAGAGCCAATTATCTACTGATGTCAGTCCGTTTAACAGACATTATTCAGTATAATAAATTCTGGCCACTAATGTTGTCTTGAGGGCTCCAACCTTATACATTTTAAAATATTGATGTAAACCTACTCACATTAAAGCTGAGACTCGCCACTTTAATATAGCTTTTGTTATTTTATCTTATTTCAAATAAAAATAACAGTAATGTGTAACTATCTAAACACATACAGTCTCATTATCTTGCTGCTAGTTCCTTCTGAATTCAGATAAGCACGTAACAAGTGAGCCAGGTCTGTGCAAAAGTCCACCCATAATGATGATGGTGGCATTATTGCTTTACAATTAGCTTACTGGTAGCCCTTCACAGACATGGGTACTCATGCAGCTATTACAGCTTCACTCTTCATACTAATATAGTCAAAGTGAAATTCATAAAAAAAAAAAAAAATCAGGTTATTCAGCTGCTTGAACTGATGGAAAGAGCTGCTGATTACCTGAAGGTGGGAATTTGCTCTACATAGACATTAATCTGGAGTCGCTTGGCTGTTTGAAGAACCACTCCTGTTAGCTGTAAAACACAAATTCATTTTGTTAGGGACACAGAGAATGTGGGAAAAACTCCTGTCACTCCTGATGTATGAACACGTATACCTAAACACCTAAATAATTGTTTTCTGTCCACACTGTATTATGGCCATAATCTTTATAGTAACATGTTGACATTATTTGTAAACCAACAAACCACTGGATAGAAAAACACAGAACTATGCAAAGGTTTTTAGTTAGGTACAGTAGATTTTTCATCCATTACATAATACCATCAGGGAGGCATGTGCTCTGTCCCAGATTCCTCATGCAGCTTGAGAATGACCTCAAACATACAGCTGGAGTGATAAAAAGGTAACTTCAGTGAAAAGAAAAGAAATAAACTGGGTTAATCTGAGATTATGTGAAAAAGCGGAAGACAGTGAGACATGTCAGCTGTCAAATAAACCTAATTGGGAGTTTAGTCATTTCTTTCTTCAGTTTTCTGCATTTTGAAAAACTTAAGAGAGAAGAAAATCTCAGGATGTATCATGTATTTATATAAAGTTACCCCAACTGTTTGCATAGTACTGCCTGTAGTTTTAATATCTTTACTGTAGGCAAAAATAACTTCACAGCTCTGAAGCTGGCAGGGAAGATGGCTGAGGGCATCACAACCCAGCAGTTATGATAAAAGTCACAGGACTTTGATCAATCTTAATGATATCATGCCGTGGCAGAGTGATCAAGAAGGATAAACAGGAAAAACGGTAGCTTGTTTATTGGATTCAATACTTTTGTAACCGTAAAACCACCACTTTATATGTGGGTGTGTGAAATAATTACATGTACTTTTGTACGAAAGCATGAGAGCAAATGTAAGAAAGAGTTCTGTGTTAGACTGGTCAGACTGGTGTACAAAGAGCATCTTAAGAGTGGCGGAGCAGTAAAGACGAGCAGAGGTACACCAATCTGCGAAATATCGCATCTGCAAATTGTGAACAAAAATCAGAAAAATATTGCACAATGTAAAAATGCTAAGACTTTAAGTATCTCATCATCTAATAACATGATCAAAAGACTCAGAAAATCTGGAGAAATCTCTGTGGTGTGACAAAAAAAGAAGAAGAAAAAAAAGTATTTTCTCTTAAATTTTGAAAACATGGTCGCTGCATCCTCCAGATTCAAGTCGAGAGGGACCATCTGGCTTGTAAATTAGTGTTCAGTTCAGAAGCCTGCATCTCTGATGGCATGGGAGTGCATCAGTGCCCATGGAAGCCATATATAAAGCTATACACAGGTTTTACATTAACATATGCTCTAATCTTGTCTGGGAAGAACTGCCATATTTCTGCAAGACAATACTAAACTCCATACTGCATCTATCACAACAGCTGTAAACCAACTGAAAACATCTGGAGCATCATGAAGAAGAAGAATGCTTTCTGTCTTTTATTGTGAATGTAATACAGTTTATTTATTTTTGGGAATTGCACTTTTTTTTTTTTAAAACTTTTAACTATTACAGAATCATTTATCATTTTTTTCTGTTTTCTCTGAAAGTGTATCATGTAAAATGTGTAAAAATAAATAAATAAATAAAATCAGAAGATTATATCATATAGCAATTGTTAATTTTTGGCTGCTGTGGCATAAATCGTACATTGGATGGTGGTCTAATACATTTGTTAAGCACTACACAGTATGTTCAGCTACACGTTCTGCTGTTGGAGGTGTTTTTTTCAGTCGCTATCAAGACTTTACTACAAGTTCAACCAGGTAATTAGAGTATTATTATCATGATAAGAGCAGTTAGAGCTTATCTTTTGTGACAGCCCTGTACCACGTACTTCTGATTTAATTTTTAACCACTATTTTAAACAGAAGCTCAACTATTGGCTAGTCGTGACAAAAAAAAGCTGAGACACTACTCCATCTAGTGTTGAAGATTTACAATTTTTCAAAATACTATATAAATCTTAATTGTATTAGACAAAATATGTATTATAAATTGAAGAGAGATTCACAACAACATGAGAGCGAATTAAACATTTAAGCTTTAAAGTTGTGATTCCTACCGGATTGATATCAATGGTAGTCTGGTGCTCTTCCTTGTTTGGCGTCATTCCGAATACATCCTGAGCAAATTTCTCATCTGCCTGGTAGAAGTGTGGTGAAGACATTATGATAGGAGCCCCTAAACAGCAGGAAAAACATTACAGAAGGTATTAACAAAGCAGAGGCAACATCTCACTCAACATGAGAAAAATATGCCATGTGTAAAACATCACTGTTTAATATTCTAGTAATGCTATGGCTTGTAATAAACACAGCGTACACTTGTCAGGGACACTGCTAAAGTAGGCCCCAGAAATTACAGTCAGTGAATTCATTTCAGGGAGTCTTTTGCTAAGTGTTGACTCCATATTCTTTACAGTGCAATGAGGAAACGATACAAGCTATTACTCAGCACTGACAACCATAGTTTGTTTGCTTTAAATCAGATGCACCAGAGCTCATCACAACAAACCACAAGAGAACTTTCACTTCACTTATTCATTTACTGTGTCTGAGGAGCCAGAAAGTAAATATGGGAACAAGTTCTCGTGCTTTGGACTAGTGGATGTGTTTGTAATGGAGAAGGTCTCTGGCTAGCAAGCATTACTCCTTTTTTTTTTTTTTTTTTTGTGGGGGGGGGGGGAGTAGCTGAAACTTGGTACAAACTGATACAACTTGGTCAGATCATGTTTTGCCACAAATAAACATTTCCAGAGTTCATTGATTTAGTTATTTTGTTTTTAAACTTAAAACACAATTTCTTTGTTCTCCCCTGTCCACACAAATCACACCATGGGGGAAAGAAATGAGTCTGAACTAATGTAACTTAAAAAGCAGCATATCAAAGATCATTTGGCCATGTTTAACACAGTAAAGCATTGTCTTACCTTCTTTACATACAGACACATTCAGCAGGCCAGACCCCAGGCAATTACCAGCAGGCACACAAAAGCCTGCGTTGTCTGGGTTCACAGTCAGATTGGCGAACACTGAGCTGGGAGGAACAAATCGATACCCAGTGATCCCCTTCACTGTCACGTCCTCCTCATACACTGTGTACAGAGACCTTTGAAAGAGAGTTACATGCTTGTTAATCTCTGGATGCACTGTGTTAATGGACAATGACACATGGTTTGAATTCATGAGCTCAGTGATAAGCTGATTTACAGAAAACCTGCACTGAACAAACTGGTTACACCAGTTTTTCAACGGTTGTGTTGACACCTCTTATTAACTAAGCTGTTAGGCTACGTTCACACTGCTGGCGAAAGCGCATCAAATCCGATTTTTTGACCCTATGTGACCCATATCCGATCATGGTATGACAGTGTGAATGGCGTAAATCTGATATTTTCACATCCGATCTGGGTCACTTTCGTATGTGGTACTAAATCCGATACATATCCGATGTTTTAGAAAGCGACTGCTGTTTGAACGGTCATGTCGCATTAAATCCGTCTTTTACATCACTGACACAAGACAGATGCCAATTATCAGCGCCGGAGAAGCGCCGGAGAAGACATCGCGAACGCTTCCTGGCCATCCAGCGTAGATGTCAGTGAAACTGTTGGGAAGACAACGTTGGAGAAACGTGAACATTTTATTTGTACTGTATAATCTGCAGATTCTGACAGAAATCTGCAACTATCCTTTGAAGCAACGCTCCTCTAAAACAGCAATAAGGATAATTATTAGGTTATCTACATTATTATGTAAATAACAAAATAACTTAAAGCAAAAATTGGGAAACGTAAAGTCTGAAGTCTTTATATTAAGGGCCATCAGTCGAACAATATTGTTTGCTCTGGGTCTAAACAGAGCGCGTTGTGTGTGACGTCTTCTTTTGCGCATGCGGGCCACTTTGAGCGTTCACACTAGAGCACGTTTGCTGTTGTATTTTATTTGTAGTGTGAACACGCAGACAAAAAAAATCGGATTTGATCAAAAAATCGGAATTGAGCATTAAGGCCTGCAGTGTGAACGTAGCCTGAG
This sequence comes from Neolamprologus brichardi, assembly GCF_056152115.1. NCBI lineage: Eukaryota > Metazoa > Chordata > Actinopteri > Cichliformes > Cichlidae > Neolamprologus > Neolamprologus brichardi. The sequence continues at coordinate 44,191,431 of NC_142110.1, read as the reverse complement.
ATGACCTGTAAATGTGCCTTCTGATTCTAATATATTAACAATCACAGAGGACTGACATTTGTTGTTTTAAGCAGCATTAAATAGGCTGTGGCCTCATTTAGGAGGATAACACTGACCAGCCTTGAAACCAGCCAAACTAAATTAGGATCCTTAATCCAATATTCAGACCAGGGAAAGGCTCAGGAAGGCTGTGGGGGGAGCCATTTCACTAGCTCAAGCCAAGAGGGAAAATACAGCAAATGCTGCATGAGTCAGCAGAATATGGCTTGAAACTGAACTGAAATAACCTTCATATGAAACTAAAAAAGTCCAGATGCTCAGCTGAAAAGCATATTCAGCTACAATGACTAAAATAGAAACAAACATTTACAATCAATGTTTTATACATTTCTAAATTTGAATATTTTAAATTTACATTTAAGTTTTGTTTTGTTTTTTTAAATACACAACCTTTTAAATTCAAGTGATGTATTAAATGTGTGTTTCTTCAATAAAGAACAGAACTGTTCTTTATTTTATTTAAGAATAATCAAAAAAGAATAATTACATTTTGAGTCACACGGCTTCAATCCAAATTTGAAGGTTTTGGAGGTTGGCCTGCCTAGAGCCCAACCTCAACATTACTGAAGCAGTGTGGGATCATCTTGACAGAGAATGGAACAAAAGGCAACCGGCATCCAAAGAAGAGCTTTGCATGTCTTTCTAAAAGCTTGGAGAACTTTTCCTGAAGACTACTTCAAGAAATTACAAGAAAGCTTGACAGGCTGTGTTCAAGAATAAAGGTGGTCATACCAAATATGGACTTTCAAGCATCTTAGAATTCGAAAACCTTTTTTTTTTTCAAATAATGAATGTGTTTCATTAAATTACTGCAATTATTTCCCAATTTACTAGCACACCAGTAAGAGATGAGGGGTGGCTCAACACTTTTGCACAGTACTGTATATGCAATCAAAAGAAATGAGATTTTTAATCTCAATGAGATTTTTTTACCTGGATAAATAAAGGATTAATAAAAAAAAGATTTAATCTTTCACTGGTACAGCTTTTCTGCTCTACTCACCTGCACAGGTCAGACGAGAAAATGTAGAGCATATCATTCTTGGTGATTACAGGATGGAAGGCTGTTCCAATGGTTCCATTAATCATGTTGCACTCATCAGACGTCCACCAATTCAAGGAGCTGCACAGATATTCAAAATGTTACAAAGTTCAAAGGTTTAAAAATGTTTCAGACATTTAGCATGCCCAGCTAAAAGCCATGGAAAGCCATTTGCTGGGTAAAGAGGACTGGATATATTTGTAGGTTAGGAAGCACACTATAAAATAAGTGTGTTTCCCAAAACTGCTGCTTAAGGTACAACAGCCTAGTCTTAAAACAATTAGGTTTGTAAGACAGGCAGAGATAAAAGGCAGTGCAAGAAAGATGATCATATTTTGGGGGTTTAGTGAGTACAGATGCAGAGCCGATGGTTGGCTGTTCCTCTCTGTGACAAAGATAAGAGAGTTTGGTGCTTTACTTAAGTAGTTATTTCATTATTGATTACATTTTTTAAAATGATGTTAAGGGGAGAAACATCAGCATTTGATCCCTGCAGTGAGTGATTCTGTTTTGCTGTTGGGGGGATTTGGCTAACATGGTTTGACTTTCCTCATTTAATGGCTATGAAATGAAATGATAATTATAAAGGTATATAAGCCAAACTAGCAGCCAGTGGTTATTTTGGTCACATGTCTGTAAACAGACTCAGTTTCAGTGTCCTATCGGCGGTGATATAAGAAAGAGAACGAAAACTCAACAGGAACACAGTTAAACCCACCTTGATCATATGACACAAATCACTTGGTGTGCATCCATTAACTTCATGTCACCAACAAAACTCACTGATGAACAATTTTATTATTAAACTGTAAATCCAACATGTGCTACAGGAGACAATTACCTTTCACCTTTCCACATGTCCACTCTGGAAAAGTCCCTATAGTTCTGCTGACCAGTGAAAAACACATATTCTCCATCATTGGAAGCATTGTTCTGTAAGATGGGGAAAAAAGAAAAACTGTTGTCGTTGTACTTTTTTTTTTTTTAAATATGAAAAACAAAGAACACAATTACACATTTATGTGCATTAAAGAGACCTTATAGAAAAGTCCAAAAACATCATCCAGATCAGGTCTAATGATTTTCAAGGCTTTAAGAAGTCCATCTTCATATCCCCACAGCAGCTCTCCCACTGTACGAGTGGTGAAAAGGCCTTGACCGGTGCCCTTCATGTAGGCAGAGATCAAGTTGGCTTCAACGAAATTATCCTTGAATCTTTCCATCACTGTCTACCAGGACAAAAAAGACAAAAAAGGGAGAAGAACGCTGTTACAGGATTATTAGTTTGAATAAACATAAAGCATACAGTAAATATTGAGGTGTATATATGTATATATATATGTATGTATATGTATATATATATATATATATATATATATAAATATATATATATATATATACACATATTAAGAAAACAACTTCCTTATTTAATCTTGCTGATTGACTGAGGTTTTGCACACATGTGAACACAAACCACATGCCCATGTGCCCTTTAACCATGTAACGTGAACTTCTCCACAATTTTGGACAAGTGACAATCATGGTGACAATGTAGGATCAAGTGACTAAGCCCCCAGTCACACAGACCTAGATACTGACCCTCTGGCAACCACCAGTTGCTAGGGAAAAACATCTCATCTCCAAGCAAAAACCTCCATTTGACTGCTATCCATCAATCCTCTTCTGCCTACCCAATTAAGGGTCGCCAGGTGGATGAAGCCTATCCCGCTGCCATAGGGCGAGAGGTGGGGCACACCCTGGATAGGTCGCCAATATGTTGCAGGGCTAACACAGAAAGACAGAACCATTCGCACTCATATTCACACCCGTGTGCCATTTGGAATCACCATTTAACCTCCATTTAGATTGTGAATGGAAGTGATAGACTTGTCAACAAATATTACCCAATACTCTCCAAACTGTAGTGAAACCAGCACAAACCAGAAATCTAGCCCCTTTCAAACATGTTGACTGTAGCGCTGAGGCAAAATATTACTTTGAAGGCAAACCTTCTCCATATAGGAAATGCTCCACAGGAAATGCTATAGGCACTGGGCAACCTAATAGCAACCAGAGCAAGACCACTAAGAGGTCTTTGGTGCAGCACTTTCTTTGCAACCAACATGCAACCGACAACCAGCAACTCCTGTGAACCACTCAACAACCAGTTGAGGAATATACATGAGCAATGCCCACATGTGAGAAACCTTAATATTCATCCTAATGTGAGAAAACTATAATACTGTGAGTGGCAGATCAGATTGGTGCTGTAGACTATTGCTCACCATGGCAGGGATATTAACTGTCCTGACGAGGTCGCTCTCTGGACCTCGGGACATGTTACGCTGAAAAATGTAGGTTTTAGTGTTGACAGCTGTTACTTTAGTGCCATTATCCTGAAAGTCAATTTGCTCCATAGGCCGGTACTCTCTGTGGAGGAAAAGCAAAACATTTTTAGACAAGAGAAAAGATTCTTTGTTACAGAGCTGCAGCCAAATATAACAACTAGCTTTGTTTGTGATTAAAAAAAAAAAAGCTATAGTGTAACTCCCTACTTTGCATCTGCACTCTTTAACACGCCATGTTATATAAAGCACAATACATGAAAAAAGTGTGGGGATATTAAGATGTGCAGTTCTTCACATGACTGATAATGTCACATTTACTCTACATGAAAAGTGGGTTGAAGATTGTTCGTCTTTTGTGGCTCAATTTCCCTTTACACACATCTGTGCAGTGTGCTTGTGACATGTGACAGTGATGCAATTATTGGAAAAAAAGAAGAAGCTTTTTTTTAAAACCATAAAACGTGTCAATGGTGAGTTGTTTCTTAATAACTCAATAACAAATTCCCAAAACTGCTTTATTTTAACTGATTTGGTGACCCAGATAACGTATGTAAGTATTTGTGTTAGCTTACAGTGCTACTGAAAACAAGTCAGTGCCAAAAGAGATAAGATGGTTATCAGCTGTGTGCAGTGATATATTATACTATCACTGGGTATGTAGATAATATGAATCAAATAAACTTTCTTTTCACCTTACACATATATCTAGTTCAAAGTGTTTTACAGGTAAAAAAAAAAAAAGGCAAATTAAAATTGGCATATATTAAAAGAAAATTAAACAGAATAAACTTTAGAACATGTATACACCAAGTAAACAAAATAAGGCCAATAAAAATTCATTTTAAAAACGTAATGCTACATAAAACAGGAAAACCAAACTGTCAAATGATTAAACCAATAAATTAACCTATCAGCAAATAAAAATAAAAAGATCTGAAAAGGGAAAACAACAAAATAACATCAAGTCAAACAGTAAGTTAAAAATGTAAAACAAAGTAAATAATATCTGTAAAGCACGTTTAATCAAAAGCCAGTTTTATGAACGTCGAGATCCTGTGGGTGTGGACTGGGTAGAAAATAAACTGCACATTGACCTTTCATGGCACAATAACACTGAATGAACACAATAAAAAAAACAATAAAACGTGGTTTCGGAAAAATAAACATCTCCGTGTCACAGTTCGTAAGTCTCAGCACCAAAACTAGTACAAAAATGCTGTCTCTCAGGTGCTTACAGGTATCCAAGCACAGGATTGCTCTGCATCTCTTTAAATTTATCTCTAAAAACATTCACGTGTTTTTTTCTTAAACACACTATAGACCAGGGGTGGGGAACTCCAGACCTCAAGGGCCAGTGTCCTGCAGGTTTTAGATATCACCCTGGATCAGCACACCTGAATCAAATAATTAGTTCCTTACCAGGCCTCTGGAGACATGTCCAGAGACTTCAAGACATGTTGGGAGGTAATTTAACCATTTAAATCAGCTGTGTTGGATCAAGGACACATCTAGAACCTGCAGGACACCGGCCCCTGAGGCCTGGAGTTCCTCCACCCCTGCTATAGACAGTCATGAGAAAATGAGAGTGTTTGTGCGACGACAGTGTCCTGTGAGAGCTAAGCACACCCTGGGAATCAAAAGCTTGAGCAGAAATGACTTGATGTAACAATTTTCTGTATTGACTTTATCACTTCGTCACATTGTTGTCGAGGAATTTTGGCCTGCTCTTTTCACAGCATTGTTTCCGTTCATTGAGGTTTACAGGCTCAGCTCTCTTAAGGCCCTGAAACAGCATTTCAGTCAGGTCGATGTCTGGACTTTGACTGGGTCATTGCAACACTTTGATTATTTTCTGTTTTCAGCCATTCTGTTGTAGATTTGCTGCTGTGGTTGAGATCATTGTCCTGCTGCACGACCCAGTTTCAGCTGAAGCTAACTGTCAGACAGATGGCCTCACATTTGGCTCTAAAATACTTTGGTATACAGAGCAGTTCATGATCTAATCAATGACTGCAAAACAAGAACAAATCATCACTCCTCCAAAACTGGCTGAAAACTTGTATGAGGCGTTTGTGCTGATACACTGTGTTGGACTTTCTCCTAAAAGTAGGGCTGTGCATTGTGGCCAATCATCACTTTGGTCCATCTGAAAAAAGCACAGTGTTCAAGAAATCTTGTGGTTTGCTCAGATGCAACTTTGCAAACGTAAGCTGTGCTGTCATATTCTTTTTTTTTTTTTTTAGAGTGAAGAGACTTCTGCCTGGAAATCCTGCTAAACAAGCCACGCTTGTTCAGTCTTTTTCCAACTGTCATGAAGTGTGATATTTAGATGCTAACTAATGCAATCTGATTAGCAGGACCTGGCTGCTATTTACCTGCTTAATTACTATTGTAGTGTCTTTTTCTGGTCTTTTTAACTCCTCCACATTTTATGTGCAGCAGTGTTGGCTTTGTTACTTTTATCAGGTTGTTGATTTTCCAAATCAGATGTATTGTGCTTTTATAAACCTTTTTTATCTAACTCAACACCTTCACTAGTCAAATTTATTACTACGGTAGTCAATAAATTTGTATCACATTTATTCTTAATATACATCGTAAGACTGGCACCACTGGATCTTAAAAGCTCCCATTATGGGTGCTGATACATCATTGCTTTGCCCTCACCTCTTAAAATGTTCCAGTAACTTGACACTTAGTTTTTTTTTGTTGTTTTGTTTTCTTTACATCAAGAGATGAATGGAGAAACAAATGTTAAGCGTTTCTCCTTTTCTTCCCTCACCTGTATGTATACGGTCCAATTTCCACCACAGCTGGCCTCTCCCCATCCAACACCTCCTGGGGATTTGTGAGATTGAAGAAGTAAAACTGCATGTAGATATGTGCCGGTGGATCCTTCCAGGCCTCAAATGCATCTGTATCGTTTTTCAGAACGACTTGCTAATGGGGGGCAAAGGGCAGTGGGGTTAAAAATTTTATTTTAGATGACTACTGTGCTGATGATATGTAGTTTCACTTCACGTTACAGGGTATGAACCTGCTGAAACAGATAAAATCATCATTTGGTGTCATCACACACACACACACACACACACACTCACAGGCCACTGCTTTTCGGCACAAATACATAATCAACTCAAAGAATTTAGCAACGTAGCCATTCTCAAGAGGACCTGCTGAAGTTCAAACTGAGTATCGTAATGGGAAAGAGATGTGATTTAAGTGACTCTGAACATGACTGCTGGTGCCAGATAGGCTGGTTTGAGTACTTCAAGAAATGCTGTTTTACTGGGATTTTCCCCAAACAACTAGATTTTACAGAAAACTGTGTGAAAATAGAAAGAATATGTAGTGAAAGGCAGTTCTCTTGGTGAAAATGCCCCGTTGATTGTGAAGGTTAGAGGAGAATAACTAGACCACTTCAAGCTGATAGAAAGGCAACAGTAACAGTAATTACGTGTTACAACCAAGGAATGATAAAGAGCATCTCTAAACCCATAACACATCAACACAACCTATAAAATTGGAAATTTAGGCTACAATTCGCATAGACTCACCATAATTGGACAATAGAAGATTGAAAAACTATTGCCCAGTCTGAGGAGCCTTGATTTCTGCTACAACATACAGGTGGCAGGGTCAGGATTAGGCTGGAGTTGATGGTGTAATGGTGTTTAGATATGTTCTTTGACCTCTTAGTACCACTGACTGTAGAAAAGTTTTCTACAGTCATTGCTTAGTACCAGTTGAGCATCATGTAAATACTACAGCCTATCTGATTGTTGATGACCATGGCTATTGCTTCAGCAAGATAACGCAGTATGTCACAAATCATCTCAAACTGGTTTCTTGAACATAACAATAATTTCGCTGTACTCAAAGGGCTTCCACAGTCACCAGACCTCAATCTAGTAGAGCACCTTTGAGATTTGGTTAAACATGAAATTCACACTATAAATGTGCAGCCAATAAATCTGCAGCAGCTGTGTGATGCTATCATGTAAATATGGACCAAAATTTCAGAGGAATGTTTCCAGCACCTTTTTTGACCATGGTGAATTAAGGCAATTCTGAAAGCAAAAGGATATCCAATCTGATACTAGTAATGTGTACCTAATAAAGTGTCCAGTGAGTGTTTATGCCACATATGATACACGATATTTGGTGAGAATCACAAAGCACAAAATTTAATTAAATTCAACTGTCTACAATACAACAGATCTGTCTAGCAGATAATCATCTGTTCTCTCGTGTAAATATTTTTAGACCCTGTACACAGTTAAGACAAACTCAAAGCTCTTACTGCACAGCACTGTCTGTGCCCATTTAAAATTATCTGATTTACTATCCTGGTTTTTATTACATTTAGTAAGACATGTTACATTCTGTAATACTTTGTTGAATTTGCGAAATTTCGCTTTTTTTTTTTTACAATTACTTAACAGGTCTGAACCATACTGAGATTTGGGTTTTGCCATATTATGTTTGATTTTACCGAGCGGTTATTGGTCTATTATTCTATTTATTTAAACTATTACAAGCCGTGTTAATTTTAGCTGTGCTACCAAAAGATTTCCGCATGTTTAGGATACATAATGTACACATTGTGTGATCTCATCTTTTCAACCCTAGAAATAAACACTGCTACTTAAGTAAATGGGTGACAGAACAGATCTGAAATTGTATCCTAAGGCGAGCCATTTGTAAAACATTCAACATTCAAACCTCAAACGCTTAAAACTGTTAAAAACACTTCCATAATTAAATCCACGCTGTATTTCTTAGACGCTAAATGAGCTAACTTTAGCTACTATGACAATGTCTCATGTTAGCTTATCTGAGGTTAACGCCTACTGCAAAGGCTAGCCTAAATTAGATGCTTACCTTTTTAACCATCGACTGTACTAAATGTGGAAACACGCTGGTCAAAACCAACGAAATGCCGAGAATCAGCATCAGTACAGAAACAACTCCGACGCTGTAAACGCAACATGACTTTAGCACCATGACGAGGCAGTAGAAGGCTAAACACTTCTCTCAGCTTTCACTGACAGCAGATACCCACTGTTTGCTGTTTTTGTTTTGAGAAGCCAGGAACTTGCTCGGTAGAGCAAAGACTCACTTCCGGAATAAAACACTTCGCTCCTACCACATCCGGTTTCATAGACAGTCGACATGGTCAGTGAGCATTCAGCCGTAAAAAAGAAGCTGCAGTGATTTTAAATAATCTGTTTAACCTTTGTTATGGGGCTCAATGGTGAAATATGATGTATGAAAAACATAACAAATTAAACTCCCTCCACAATAGCTGGTCGTTATTATAGCTGAACCTCAGAACGAGTAGGTTATCTATCTTGAAGACAAACATTCTTTGTTTTTTTAACTAAAGCAGTAGCAGTTTAAACCTTTTGTTGCGGACTTTAAAAAACATATTTGTTAAATATGAGTATAAAATTGTGTCATTCATTTCAGTGCGACTTGGACTAAGCTTTTTTTAAAAACAACAAACTGCAATAAAGAGACAAGAGGAAAAAACAAAAGAACCAAGACAAGCCAACTGTCACGAGGGGCAGGACGGACAGGTTCAGTCTGCGAATCACAAATTACAGTTCTTTATTCACACAACACCAGGCGCTCTATATACAAGTGGGGGGAGAGGGTGTCCAAGGGTTCCAAGGTTCACGGGAAGCGTCAGGCTTTCCAGTTTCTTGAGTGTGTGATTGTATCTCAGCAGTTGTGGCTCAGGAGGTAAAGCGGGGTGTCTACCAGAAGGTCAGTGTGTCAGTTCTGATCTGCATGTCAAGCTGTCCTTGGGCAGGATACTGAACCTTAAGTTGCCCTCCTGATTTGAGTAGTCTAGAACAGAGATGGGCAGTAACGCGTTACAAGTAACGCTTTACTGTAATCCGATTACTTTTTTCAAGTAACGAGTAAAGTAAGGGATTACTATTGCAAAAACGGTAATTAGATTACAGTTACTTTCCCATAGGAACGCTGCGTTACTGCGTTACTAAAACCGTGATTTTCTTGCGAGAATGTCTCATGACAGTGAGGTAAGCCAGTGTGATGTTCGTGACAACAGCTGTGTGCAGATCAACAATGGATAATATATGGAGTGCGGGAGAGAGTATGAGCGTGCAGCGTTTAAAGCGTGGAAGTACTGACCTTATTTTGAGTTTGATTCCGTAAAAAGTGACAAAAACATTAGTGTCCGCTGTGCGTGGGAAGAAAACTTCTTTTTACAGCGAAAAAAACTAAACTTCCAAGCAAGCACCGAGTAGCTACGATGTAATGACAAACTCACAGAGAAACTGCGGTATCCTTCCACTGACCGCTGCGGCACACCTGCACCAGGATAAACCTCCGCCTACTGTACTCCTGCTTTACAGGTGAAAATAGAGCAAAAGGACCGCTAGTCTTTGACTTTATTTATTTTCTGCTGTGTTTTACTTGCATCTGAAAAAGTGAGTGTAAACACAAAAAAAAAAAAAAAAATTATATATATATATATATATATATATATATATATATATATATTATGTGCTGGAATGTGCAGGAAATAGGTTTAAATGTTAAACTAATTTCTTCCAGTCAGAGAATGGTGCATATAATTAAAATTTTGCTTCATGCATAAAGTTAAAAGATTAAAACTAACAAAACAAGTTTTAAAAAGAGACTTTTCCATTTGATTACATTTTGTATGATGGATTATGTAGAAAAAGTAGAATTGGGCTGAAAGATCTATCGCTTTATCACCTATTCAGGTTGTAAATCATGTTTTTAAAAAGTAACTAAGTAACTAAGTAACTAAGTAATTAATTACTTTTGAAAATAAGTAATCAGTAAAGTAACGGGATTACTTTTTGGGGAAGTAATCAGTAATTAATTACTGATTACTTTTTTCAAGTAACTTGACCAACACTGGTCTAGAAAAAGTGCTTGTATGAGTCTCTGTGTGAGTTTACATAGGGTCAGGTAGTTTCAAATGTTCTTCTTACTAAATAAAACCGTGAGTTAAAAACTGCAATTTGTAATTTATGCATTTGTCTAATATTAAAATTAATTGAACAATCTTAATCTTTCTGTGTGGATTTTTCATGTTCTCCTGATGGACAACACTTCCCACCCCATGAATCATGAATTCCGTGCTAACGTGATCAGTTCCCTCAATAACAGGCTGCTTCACCCTTAGGTCCTCCCTTCCTGCAGTGGTCACACTATACATTCAACACTGATCACAGTCTGATAACAAGACTTAACAAGCACATAGTTATTCTTGTGAATAGTAGTGTGAAATAAAAATGCATGTTAATAATGTAGGTTACGATATTATTTTATTGATAATCTTGGCATTGCGCCTTTTTAATTAATTATTTAATTTATTTATTTATTTTAAACAAATACAGATGTATGTGCGATTTCTTTAGTCTACGCTACCACTCAAAATGATCTTATCTCATATACTCATCTAATATATCTCACAACTTGAATTAAATATTCTACGTTTTAGGAAGTGGCATAGCAGTAAACAGCTTCTCCACTAGATGTCCCTGTCTTAGCATTTACTAAGATTTCTGGTTCTCTTTGCTGCCTGTAACCTGGAATTATAGTGGACCTTATACCGGGGTTGTCATTCGGCTAACCAGACTAAACTCTGAGTAACAACGTGTGTCAGTCTTTGTCTCACTTTGTTTTCTCTGTTTTTTTTTTTTCTTCTCTGGTCAGAAATTCCCAAATTAGACCGTTTCATTTAAAAGAAAAAGCTGCTCATTTTCATCTGAGAAGCAGATCAGAACACACTTTATATTAGTTTATTATAAAAAAAAAACAAAAACCCAACAATTTAGTAAAAATGTATAGTTTACAAGCACAAAACCCCTAAAATTAGGAAAAAAAAAAAACGTTTGAAGAATGGCTACTATATGACACAGTGAGCTATCCTAGCATACATTATCACATCTAAACAAATGACATGAACGTCACACCCTGCAGCTCAGACAGGTTCACACCTGTATTATTACGTTTCACCGCAGTCCTGTTGCAACATAGACCCATAACATCAACATGACTTGTTCAGCTAGCAGCATTTCTCAACTTCAGAGATGATGCACACTGAATTTACAGCCTGGAGACCAGGTGACACCCTGTGCACAACTTAAGCAAACACCCATTCACAATCTTTGGGGCACTGAAGTGCAGAGTCCAGATTTGTGGAGGCTGAATAATATTAGGGTAGAAATGTTATAATATATTAAGTCTTGCTGTGCTGATCTTCACCATCCAACATAAAATACAATCAAAGTTTTATTTCTGTTGCTTTTCTGTCTGGTAATCATCTTTGTGTTTTACTCAGGATTTATCCATACATCAATGTTTTTCTTTTCTGAGTAAGATTCAACTGTGTAGACTTTTTTTTTTCTTACAAGGAGTGGCACACCAGACAGAGGGTTTCCACAAGAAATTAGACTATTTAATCAGTGTACAATAATTGGTGTAAAAAAAAACAAACACTGGGTATGGATTTTTGGCTAGTGCACAGCCCTTTTTCCTTGTACAGTGAAAATGACAGAGTTTCAAAATTATTTTCATTCAGTAAGTTTTTTGCAACTGTTTAGAAAATCAGGTATATAGCTCCCTTAAATAAAGCTTGTCGGCCAACCTAAGTGACCAAAAAATGTTTTAGCCTTTAGTAGATCTAGTCCTGCAATAGACTGGAGACCCACCAAGGGTGTACCCCATCTCTCAAACCAAGACAGCTGAGATAGGCTCATCTGTTTTGCGGTTCAACCCCGAATTGGACAATTGGATGAAAATGAATGGATGCTTTAACATATGCAAACTATTAGCAGTTAAAGCTTAAAGATAATTGGTATCAGTTCAAAGTACAACATTTGCATCTAAAATATAGTGAAAAATTACATAGGATTACTTAAATAAAGCACATCCCCTTAAAGCATTTGAGTAAATTTCCTGAGCTATGTTCCAAAAAAAAGAGAAACAAAAGAAAAAGAAAAGAGACACTGGACTTACCATAAACAATGCTTTTAGAGTTTCAGGAAAGCTCTATAGGGTTTCATCACTGTGATGTGTCCTTTCTAAATAATAGACTTTTCTTAGAATGTAGCATCAGTGGCACATCTCCAGGGGACCATTATTTTACAATATTTAACTTACATACATACATAAAACATTTGTCGCTGTGGCTCAGGAGATTTAGGTGGTCACCTGTAGTTAGAAGGTTGGAGGTTCAGTCCCTGGGTGCTCCAATCTGCATGCCAAAGTGTCCTTGGGCAAGATACCTAACCTTGACTTGCCTCTGATGCATTCATTGGAATGTGAAAGCACATAGATGTAGAAGAGAGTGAATGTGTGTGAATGGAAGAAATGAGACATGTTGTATAAATGCTTAAGCAAAAACACGCTATGTCATGTTTATAATATATTTGATAGTTTTATATAATTACTCCATTTTAAATGTAAAAAAAACCAAAACATATTTTTGACCTGATAAAAGCACAGCACTTACGCACGATACCTGCCTGTGGCACTGATGGCAAAGGAAGCTGTAATTGTTCAAAATACATTTTATTTTATTTTGTTTTAACAAATAAATAAATTGCAACCCTAAAGTGTTTTTCAAGTGTAATATAAAAGCTCGAGACATATTTTTTTTGCATTAATATTATAATTATGTAGTTGAATTAATAGCTGAAGCAGAAGTTTAATACATGAAAACGCGTGACCGCCTGTGGGCGAGGGTCCAAATGTTCTCAAATGTGCACCCCTCCGGTGGGGTTTTGTGGGAAATGCCCCTTTAACCACAACATGAATGGGGGGTACAATAGAGAACAGAACAGGGCTCGCTCGCCGCGGTCACGAGAGCTCCAGGGGAGTGACGTCACTTTCCTAAACCGGGCAGCGGCCGTTGAGCTGAGTCCCAAACCAGAGACGAGCAGGAGTCGACCAACAGCTCAACTTTTAATGAATGCGGGCCGAGGAGAGCCGCCGTGAAGGGTCGCGCCGGTTTCTCCTTCCGTATGCTCCCTCCTGGTCGACATAGCTCCACAAAGATTCGCTGTGTTCACACTTGTTCAGCGGCTAATCTGGTTTTAGCTATTTTTAAAAAGCGCTTGTCTCTTCTTTTATGTGTCTCGCGCTCCCCGCGACTCTCGGCACAAGGACTGGGGTAAGTGTGTCCGGTAATTTCACATCATGTAAGCAGTTTAGGTCGAAATGATGCTTAAGAGTTGAACTTTGTGTGAGTCCCGTTGGTGAATTTAAACGGAGCACAGCTCTCGTGTAAGTCCAATCTGATATCCAAGCTTTAACCGTGTCTCTCCGCGTATTCATAATATCCGTGTACAAAAAAAAAGAAGAAGAAGAAAAAAGAAATGTGGCTGTGTGATGTGCAGTGAGGCAAATATGCAAAGGTTCGTTGCTTGAGACGCTCGGGTCAGAGATGCTTGTTGACAGCAGTCAGTAGTGAAGTTTGCTTTTCAGCGGGACATCCTGGACAATTCATTTTTATTCTACTCCCGTGCTTTCTGCAGAGAAATTATAACAGCACACGCCAGTTTCATTGTACGCAAAGCAGGATCAAGGTTGCCTTATGAATGCGGTTGGCAAATAGCTTGAATGTTGGCTAGATATTGCAGGAGTTATTTTGCACCCTCCCACTTCTCTAATAAGACTTAAAATCGGATTAACTCTTTCTAACTTATGCTTCTGTGCTTTCTACACATTTAAAAGATGTTTATTCCTGCACCCCAGACTCCCAGTAATGTTTGCAAAGAATCTCAAATTGCTTACACTGTGCAATGAGTTGTAATACAAGCAGACCTTGGAAATAATGAAGTAAGTTAGTTGCCCAATTTCGGCAGGAATGTGCCAAAGGATATTTGGGGGTTAAATCACTGACAAGGTCATTTCAGGCTTGAGGAACTGAAAATTACTTGAGGCAGTCAGGCTGCAAAAATACAGTCGCCAGACATCCCCAAGGGTTCTGCTGTGATTTATAACATCCTTGTAGGAAACGATAGAAAGCGAGGCATCGTAATCAGCAACAGGTTTAAAAGAGAATTGCATGTGGTACTATAAAAGAGGAGAAATTAATGAAAAAGTGCTTCTGACATATAACAAATGTAGGACTCTTTTTGTCCCTTAGCGGTACACTACAACTCATTGATGAGGCTTTAGCAAACACTGCTCTTTAGTTTTTACAGACTACTGTTTGTCTCTGCTTCTGTGCTCTGTGTTTACAGCTCACCAAGGCTAACCTATGCGAATATAATGTTACAAAAAGCCCAAAAATCAAGTCTTCAGAAACACGGAGTCACATTTAAAATGAGAACTAACATCACAGAGGCTAAGTTTAAACATCTGTGTGGCTTTTTTTCCCTCCCTTCTTCTTCGCAGTCTCGACTGAGCGATTGAGTGAGCGACTGCATGGGTCGGACTGAACATGAAGAGCCTCAAAGCCAAGTTTAGAAAAACTGATGTAAGTAATGTAACATGTGTTTCTGGCTGTGTATGTTGTGTACATGCAACCGTGTGTGCACATGTGCATGTCTGCATGGATGAGTCACTGTCTGTGCATGTATGTCTTGAACAGTCGGCAATGATTTTTGGCAGAATTCCTCAGTTTTTGGACTCAGCAGCAGAAGCCTGTGGCTTGTTGATATTTTGATATTTGCTGTAGGAAAAATAAATGGGTTTAGAGAACTAAAACAAATCATGATGCCCGTGTAATCCATTTTGGAGCTCTTTATAAACATACTTGATTTCGCTTGGCATGTCATGGGATTTTAAGGGCCCAAAAAAGGATGCAGAACTATTTATTGTGGTAGCTTTTTGCTTTTTTTTACCCTGCTTGACAACGTAGAAGCTATATGCTTTTCTCTTTGAGTCACTTTGGAAACTTTTTAAATGAATCCTACAAAAACCACAGATACGTCTGACTCTGCATTGCTCCAAATGAGAATTTGATCCTGCTGACGATGAATCATTCTTTTGGGAGGAATTGCTCCAAGGTAGTTCAGTCATTTGTTCAGTCACAGTCTGAGATACTCCACACTCACAGGAAGTTAGGCGTCTCCACAGCGTCTGACTCATCTTTTGTCACAGTGACCCTAATGACACAGGGCCAAACGGCAAGACAGGAAAGGTCTGCAGAGTTTACTGGATTTAAGGCGATGGAGGGTGTGTCAGAAGTGGAGACGTTGGCAGCTGTAGTGAGGAATGGTATCTAAATGAGACGCTTGGTTTATGTAAACAGTTTCCATGTGATCAAGTGTGTGGTGGGGCAGGATGGTGAGCTCTGATTTAATGGCATGCTCTGCTGAGAGAGAGGGAGAGAGACTGATCTGCAGAGGAGGAATTAGGTGAAGTACATGCACCCTTTTATTCAATTATACCCACAACATGAGCTGCAAGGCATAACACGACTCGGGATTATTGTGTAGTGGGCTATATGTGTGGGGAGAAAATGAAACCCCCCTCGAGATTCACACGTAAAACATCAAGGAAAACAATAAAATGTGCACTTAAAATTATTCTGGGAACAACAAAACAATATCAGCAATTTATTCCTAATGTTTGATTCCATTTTTTAAAGCTGCGTCATTGCATATAAAATCAATCAAATCATAGATAAGGTCCCCCCCTTGGAATACATTTTCTGTTTTTGTACAATAACATCAGAATATTTAATGAAACCATTAAAAATAAATGGTTGTTATTATGAATATTTTCTCAGTTAATGGTTCCCAAAGTCAGGTGCTTTTTAATTTGAGTTATTTTTTTCAAGCATTTTGAGCCTTCATAACTTTTTAGGTACACAGCTGAAAGGTTTGTCAGAATGGAAATAATTTTTACACCTACTCCAGATGTCACAACCTAAACCCTAAATCACAATTATTCAGCTAATTTTTTTTTCCTGCAAGCAACATTGAGCATACATCATAGTTTCAGTAGCAAGCCTGCACCGAATTAGCATCTGTGATAGAAAGTAACAGAAAGAAGCATTGGTACCCTGGATTTTTGCTTTGTTTTCTGATAAATAACTGACGAAAACTCCAAAATACCTAAGTGATTTTGGGTAAACCTTTAAAGTGTCACACCACCATGTGGGCTGGTCTTAGCACGTGCTGATTTCTCACAAAAATGACCCAGTTTTCTCTGTTATGTCTCTACTGCCGAATATCAGTAAATTATTGCAAATTCATTCAGTTATGTGGGAGGAGTACAATAGTGTCCATTGTTCTTGAAAATGTGGAGTCCAGCACTGGGCTCCAAGGTCAAACAGCTCCTTCACAGTGCGTGTAATGGATGGTGTCTGTGTCACCTTTGCCAGGTGTTTTCCTGTCTAAGCCCCTGTTATATCAGTAGCAGTTGTGAATTGTTTGAGATGCTTTTACAGTGAAATGCCCATCCTCACTAAAATAGCCAGTCGTAGGTGGCATGAGAGAGGAAAGAGAGAGCTGTGGATGTGAGCGTTGCTTAGAAACAGAACCGATGCCGTTTGCTGTCATGCATGCCTTTGCAGACCTGCCACCCACATACAGTACACTATTGCACTTTTGATTGCTTCGACAATTCATTGGTTTGTCTCCTACTTTATGTAATTGGTCCCCATTTTTGTATTTGTAATTTGATGTTTGGACCTGCACTTCTGCGCCATGCATAAGTCATAGACAGTCTTTTGATAATAGCTGTCTCTCTTGTAAAATTCCATGTCAAACTGACTATATTCAGGCAATGTTTTGCTGTAAAGTAGGCCATATTTTTAAATAATTTAATAACCTCATTGATCTCCCTGCAAAAGTGTCTGTTTCTTTATGGTACACGTTCCTCATCACTCAGTCAGTATATCACCCTCAGTGTGTCTTGTATTGATTTTACTATATTCAGAAAAACAGTTTCTGTCTTACTGGCTGCTTGAAAAGTACAGTAGCCAACATTTTTTTTTCTAAAATGTTAGATTTTTGTCACCATTTAATTAAGAACAGATGCTTAAAAGAAGCTTACTTAATTTTTTTATTTTAAAAGCAAGAAACTTTCAGTAAAGCACACACTTGTTTTTATGCTGTAGAAAACTGGTTGAAACAGTACCAGGACTTTAGTCCATACAGAGTGATAAAACCTACTGGTCGTGATTAGGATATGTGGCACCAAAGTTTCACAGGCTGCTGTGTTTACCTTAGCCAATAGTCATTCCATTGCTTTTTACAGAAACCCTTAACAGCCATTAGTACTATTTCAGTCTGGCAGTGACAGATGCTCAGGAATGTCTCCCTGAAAAACAGAGGCTCCTTTAAAATCAAAAATCAAAAAACAATAGTAACAGAAAGTTTATAAATAGCTTTTTTATGACATTAAGGTATTTCCAGACAATGTGCAATGGAAACTGTGGTTCAGTGTCAAATCTTAAATAAATGCTTTACTTTAATGATCCTTCTCCAGCTCAGCCAAACAAGCCTACAACACGAGGCTTAACAGGAAAAGACCAGCCTGTGTTAATGTCACAGTGTGATTTATGATCTATAGAAGGTCAATGATAACACATTGAATACATGTTTTTTTTCCAGTTTGAGAAGGGTTCATGATGAAAATGTATTCAAGCCGTAGCGTAGCTGTACATGACCTGTAAACTTTGTAATGACACATTTTATTCACATAAGGAAAAGCACGTGAAACAGATTACTTTACCAAAATTAAACTTCTATTTAAAACCAGGAAAACACCCTGTTCATGTCTTTAATGCCACGTCTCCCACTCAGTTTTGTTCTAATCATTGCATTGTTAGAAACTGGGGTCATTTATTTTGAATATTTACTTGATTGCACTCTGCTTTTTTCTGACGTCCTGTTCTCCTTACCGTCATAATAATAATAATAATTAAACTTACTATTACTATTAAAGTTACTATTAACTATATATAACTGCTCAAACAAGTGAAGAAGTGGAAAAAAAAAAGAATGCATTCAAATGCTATGCTCTCAAGCTGTTTCATGTGTTGTTTCACATGATATCTGGATTGGGGCAATAAACTTATTTGTTTCCTTCTCACCAATTGTATCTACAGAGAGGAGAGAATTTGAATGTTCAAAATAGGCTTTCACTTGAGAGAAAGCTGTGCTTTTCCCTATTATTTCTGGCTATTTTATATACAAAATTGTATTTTATAAACAAATTAAACCCCATTTAAAAAAGCTAAGTAATTTGTATCAATAAGTGAAACCCTTTTATGCTACTCTTCCTTCTTCTCATGCTTACTCGCAGAAATTGCGCAAATGTGACATGCAGAATTTTCCATTTAGTGCAGCATAACAACTAGAAGTGTAATCTTAAAGTTTAATATTTAAACCTAGTATACAGTAACACTAATATGTTTATATGACATAACACCTGATCACCCTTTACACTCCCTTTGTGCCAGTTGCCCCTGCACAACTTAATCTACGATAAAGACATGGACACAAACACTTTGCTTGAATATTAAATGTGTTTATCATGGGAGTTACGTTCTAAAAATAACCTGCGATAGGTGAAATCCGCGAAGTAGCCAGTTTATTTTTTTACAAATATTATAGTTGTTTTAAGGCTTTAAAACCCCTCACTACACACTTTATACACTTTTCTCAGACAGGCATGAACATTTTCACACTTTTCTCTCTTGTTTAAACATTCTCAAAGTTCAAACCTTTGTAGAAAAATAAGTCCAGTATTATAGAATGAAACCAAAGATCAAACCTTGTTTTCAGGTCCAAAACATGGGAATACAGCAGCTGTGAGAGAATTCAACATTAATGAATTAATGGTACGGAAGTAGAGGAAGAAAGAAGAATGAGTTGAGTAAAGTTTGACTTATCTGACGGATTTGATTCGCTTAATGCGCCTTATAATCCGGTGTTCCTTATGGTGTGAAAAATACGGTAACTTTACCTTCCTTTAGCATGTCCAGAAGTCCAAATTTTTGTGCCATGGTTAGCATCTTCGTCTGCCTTTTGGGTGCTACCGCAGGCGCCTTTGATGGTGCAAAATGTTTTGTGGACATTTTTGTGTTTGTTGGGGAGAAAACTTACAAACATACAGTACAGCACTTCAGAGTCACACTGCTAGCGATCGAAGATTTATGTAAATGTGACAAGCTGAATGCATTCTGTGCTGTACAGGAGACACGGCACAGGATTGATTGACAATGGTCTACAGCCAATCAGGACGCAGAACACAACGTGCTGTTTTTACAAAAAAAAAACATGCAAAATTGCACACACAAAAAAAAATTCTGAGAAACAGCAAGGCTGCGAAAGGTGAACCGAGTTATAGCGAGGGACCAGTGTATAGTGTGATCTTTCTTTGACCTTGTGTTTACTTGGATAAAAAGTTAACAGTTTTGACGACGTCAAACGTGGCACGAATAGTTAAAACACCTCTGTCTTTGTGGTGTGTTGCTTTAATGTTTTGGCTGCTGTGGAAGGGTGTGTCACCTTCAGGTTTAAGTGTGATTATTTGTGAAAGAGAAGATGGGAAGAAGCCATTGGGGTTAATTGATCAGTTTTTAACCACACAGGAAAAAAACATTGCCCCTGTGTGATATGATTTTTGTTTTTTTGCCATCCTTGTGCTATACAGACTCACTGAAACAGTGGGTATAGAGCCCAGACATTGTAATTTGTTACTAATGCAGCTAAAATCTGATATTGCTGGCATATAAAACTCTGTTTGAGTGAAATGCCACCTCTATCATAAGTCAACATTTGCCATTTTCCACTATGGCTTTACTAAACTGGCGTCATCATCTCTATTATCCATGACAGAAACCAGGGCTTTCTTTCCCCATTATGTTTAGCAAATCCAGTATCATTTACTTGAATTATTTTACAGCATGTAACAACAGGTTTGATGAAATAATAGACATGAATGTAGAAACCAGCTCAAAACTGTACAGCCAGGCACACTCAGCAGAATATGCAGGCAGGTTAAGTAGATCAGCTTCCTCAAATGCTGCGCTGTGAATGCACTGTGAGGCTGAGTAGTGTGAACATGCCTCCTACGCTTGAGGTGCTCATGTATTTCCAAGTTTAATATTAAACAGCGTTAATGCTGTACAAAGAATTGACTGCGAACACAGCTAAATGTGTGATTTTTGTCACAGATTATACAGCAGCGATAATAACATGGGTTTTTCTGCACTGGGGTCATCATGGCTGTGCTCTGTCTTTTGACACCAATTCAGTGCATACCAATGCTTGACATAGAGGGAGTGGCGCCATTTTTGCTTTATCAGAATCTGCGAGCAGGTGTGCAGTTATGCAAGGTCAGTGAATCCGAAGAATTTCTCTTTACTGTTAAATGGAGAAATACCACAATAACTATGTTTGTAGCTGTAAGCTTGTCTGCTAGACTTTGTGTCTGCCTTCTAGTCCTTGTGCTTGAGCATCTCTTTGGACTATGCTACTGACATTTTGGAATTTGTGGATCATTTCAGCTAAGCCTATTTACCCAAACAACCAGTATAATGAGGGTTTGTGTGTGTGTGTGTGTGTTGGAGAGAGACTTGTGTTTAAGAAAAGCAGACGGTGTAATCTGGTTTCTGGGAATGAGTTTGGCAAATGGCCACAGTGAGATTTAAAGCATTCTGCTTCAGCCATGTCTGAACAGTCAGCTTTCAAAAACTGTGCATTGGCAGTGTTATTAAGAAATATTTTAACTGTCTTGTTAAAATGAATTAAAACATAATTTAATTTAAATTCAGTTAGGTCAATGTTACTTTATTTAAACATGTAAAAAAAAACAAAAAAACTGAAGTAAGCCCAAAACCTTATTTAAAGTAAGGTACCCTAAGGATGTAAACGCCTTTCAGTTTATTAATAACCAGCTTTGCAATGTAATATTAATGTACTTTTAATTAAAGTCTAAGCTGAACTGTCGAAGATTAATTAAGTGTAGAATATAGGCCAATGCTCAGAACCATATGTGGTAACACTTCTATCATATGTTACATATAATCTGTATATTTAATACATGTGTTATATATTGTGTTGAAATAATGTGTTGGCAAGTATTATCTTAATTCTGTATTAGTGTAGATGACTATGGAAGTACTCAATACAGGAGTATTGCAAAATCACATTTGAATTTCTCCACCCATACCAATAGTAAGCTTTCCTTACTGTGTGTTTAATATGATTGTTTCGTGCAAGTCTGTTTTCTCTTTAACTAAGCTTAAACTATGTACTGTTTTTTGGATTTAAATATTTCGTGTAGAAAGCAGCCTTTTGGCTTTTAATTTGGAAGAGAAAAAGTATTTGCACTGAGTAGCTGTTTCAGTTCTTGGTCGTGCAAACACTTTTTGGTTGATAACAGAAATAATTGAGATTTCAGAACGCCTCCCAAATGCTACTACAGTATAATACATACTTACAGTGATATCAGGGCTCGCAAAATCGCTAGCCCAACGTCCCGGGGCTAGCGATTTTTCCAGTCGGGCTACCAAAATCTAACTCAGCCCTGCCCGTCGGGCTATCATAGGAAGGAAAATATATGTCTATGCTTTTGCATTCTTTTGCCAATGTAGCTGAGTAATTATGTCATTGGCATCGATGAGCCACTGTCAATATGTGACATATTGAAATTGCTTTTGAATTTGCGCTTGCTTTTTGCTTTCACTTTCATTTTGCGATCGCGCGAACGGTGTGTAGAGAGCAGCAGCACTGATTGGTGAGTGACGATTAATTGCGCACCAATTCCTCTGACATTGTCTTATCACTCATTAGCTTACTATTCAAACGCGACAAGTGAAATCTCTCGCAGCAAGCTTAAACATGTGAGAGGTTGAGTGCGCAAAGAATTGCTGACCGTTATGTAAGTACGTGTGTAAAAGCAGCAGGATTTACGCTGGTATTTTAGTTCTGCTCAGCCAAATAAGACAGGTCAGGGTGAAGAAGGGGCAGCCAAAGAAAAGCTTACCACAAAACGGAAAAATTATGACAAATCAGACTATGAGGCAAAAAGAAAGCGCAGCTTTTTTGGTTTCATGGACAAAAAAATTTCTGTGGCTGGAATATAACAAGCTAAATAACATGATGTTCTGCCAGGTGTGTTGTGAGTTTCATTTGATTTCTGAGTCGACAAGCGCCTTTGTTACTGGGACCAGTAATTTTAAGAAAGACCCCATCAGAACCCATGAGAAATGCAAGAAATGCATTATTGCCCAGTCTGCAGTATCTTTCCCAGAACAAACAGCAATTGCAAAAAAACATGCTAAAAGTAAACCAAGCACAACAAGAACTCCTGAAAAAGCTGTTTAGAACAGCGTGCTATATTGCAAAGAGTGAACTACCATTGGCAAAATTTAGCAGCCTATGCAAACTTCAAAAAGCAAATGGCCTAGATCTTGGTTCCACTTACTTCTTACCCGTGACTTCAGTGGAAATTTCAGATTCATGTCCTACACAGTTCTTACAAGTTCATAGAAATTTCTGTTCAATTTGAACCAAGTATTTGAGTTGATGGTTGTAATTTTTATACAGTTGTTGTGATTTGTATTTTAACAATTTCTTTGATTATTTTTTGTTTCCGTTACAATATTATACTTTAATGTATAATATTGTAATGGAAACAAAACATTAAAAAATTGCTTTCTTTTTTATTCGGGCTACTTAAATTTATTTTGGGCTACCAAAAACTGAAGAATGCCTGCCCGAAGGGCTACCAGAGATTTTGAAATTTTGCAAGCCTTGGATATGATATGAACACTATTCTAAAAACATGTACACTCTAACTAATGTCACAGTTAAAAACTGTCAGTACGCACGGTTACATTTACAAGGTTTTAACTGTTATTTTACAGCGTACCTATTCAAATCTATGGCAACAGATTCATACTATAAAAAAGTAGTACTTTGCTCTAGAATATAGAGTTTACAGTCTAATACTCTCAGCTTTGTTGCTGTTGTAAAAATAAAATTACAGTATTCCTACTGTAAACTTGGAAGCTACTGCAAACACAGTAGGAATTGGCAGTGCTGGATCAAAACTGTTACTGTTAAATTAGCATTAGCATTAGAAAAGTACATTTTTGTAGTCACTTTCCTGAGTGTTACAATGTCACTTATTATCTATTGTAACTACCATAACCACATATCCCCACATATCAAAAAAACAACTTGCACAAAAATACTCAATGTACATGGCATATGTACAACAGAAATATAATTGAACGCAGCATTGGGTTGTTGTATAAAAAGTACCTATCACGTCTATTGTGCACCAGGTAATCTACACAATTTCTCTATTAAATTGTAAATTATAGGCAGCTAGATTTGATAGCTTTTCACTTTCATTTTACACTCTGTCTATTGTAATCTGTAATCTAAAACAACAGTTTTAGCACAGTTAGTTTGTTTGCTGGTGTACTGTCCAAGAAATTGTCTTTGTTCTAGTTGGCCTATTTCCTGCACTGCAGAGTTATGATAATGCTGCCGTTTTAACAAACATCCTGAAGACAGCTGCTGGCCAGTCTGGTTGCCTATTACTAGCTAAACCTTAACTTAAAATTATTGTATTATATGGCATTAAAAGTTACAGTAGCATGCTGTCAGTATTGTTTCTTCCTCAAAGACATCATTCTTTTAATTATTTAACTTTTCACCAAAACCGCGTAAATTTTTTTTTAATAGTGTCATGTAACATTTTTGTAGCATACTTTTTCTTGATTGTGTCATTAGTTTGAGAAATCTTCACTGACTCTCGTGTGCTTCGACCTTTTGAGGCCGCATTAACAGCTTGGTCCCTGCGGTTTGAGCAAAGCTTCTATAAATGAGTTACCTTGCTTTAGCTGTTATCTGACCCTCAGCGTCTTACTACCCTCCCCCAAGCACATTTTCACAAGCTGGACAGTTGTGGACTGAGATGCAGACACATACTTACACACACACTGATTGACTGCATGTTATTGTCTGTGTATTCAATTATTGTTGACAGTGGTCCTGGTGTTATATCCTCTTCCAGCCCTTCAAACTGCCAGACTGCTTAAACCTGCTCCCCCAGCTGCTGGACTAAGCAGGATTACTCAAGGCTTACACATGCACACACATTCAAACACATGCACATATTCACATTCATGCGCAAAGACCACTATCAGACACACACATACCCATGCCTTATCATCCAGCCTCTCTGTGTCTAATTCATGTGTGGATTATGCGGTCTCCTCTCACTAGGCACAGCTGTTCCATAGCATACATTTAACGGAGCTGTTAGAATCTAAACTGTACACGTAGCTTTTGCTGTATTTTTGCCATATTCAGAATATGTAGTGTCTGTATGTGGTTGTGCAAAAACGGGAGGAATGGATGGATGATTCCTTATCAGGAGTGATGAAATGTGTCCACTGTGTTAACTGGTGCAACAATGCAATCATAATCACATGCTGATAATCTGAAAACATTTATAAAAGAATGCCTTTTGCACTGGGTGGTTAAACATTGAACCAAAAGAATTTACTGGGTTATAAATGCAGAACATCAAGGAAAATCTTAGAAAAACATTACATTCTATTTCCCCCCCCCTGTAAAGTGTAAGAATCACTGTAATATATTCATTCTTCAATTAAAGAAGTTTTCCTTATAAGTAAGCCATAGACTGCACTTGGCAGTGTTTGATTAGGCCCAGTCTAAGTTGGTTTGGCATTTAATGGTTTGTTCTGGCTGGGTGTAGTGAAAAGGGTATTAGTACTGAGAGTGACAGTAAACCCTTAGGGACAGGCGGGCATTAATCTGGGAGACTAGGAGGAAGGGTTTGCATCTGTCTGTGTGTGTGTGTCAATTGTCAGCAGGAGATTAGGGAGTACACAACTCTAACGGATAATTATGACACTTGCTGCATACAATCTGAAAATATTGTATCTTAGAATTAGTTGAGAGAATATTCCAAAATGTCAAAACGCACATGTAATGGTGATTGTAGGTTCAAAACACTTGCCATATAGTCACAGGAGCTTTAGAAACCTGGTACGGCTCACCAGTATGAACAATGAAATGGAGCTAAAAGGGTTCATCACTTAACCATTTAATTGATTGAAAATTGGTCTTCTAGCTGGATAGTGAGCCTTTGAGATGCATGTTTAGTATACCAGTATTGGTTCTTTATAGACTGGAGTTAGTTAACTGCTGACTGCACTTGCAATGCTCTCATCATTCCAGATTTACTCCACAAGAATATTAAAAAATACAGCCTTGAACTAGTTTCAATTAATCCAAGGAAAGGCAGAAGAAAATAGCTTAGGGTCTGCTTAAACATGGATCCAATTAAAACAGGACTTTCCCATGGGATCCCTTTATTTCTTATCGCCTGTGCACATGAACTGCAGACACACTGCTAGAAAACCTGCTCGTCAGCAAATACATGAAACGCAGAGCGTGTAAAGAAGAGCCGGGTATGACAGTCCTGGTGTCTGCATGTGTTTGCATGCTCATTTATGTGTGGGTGTATGTTTGTGCATGGGCTAGTTTGTTGTCTCATGTGGGTGTGAAGACATCAGTGGTGATGTAAGGTTAGCCTGTTGGCTGCCTTGTGTGAGTATTGATGTAATCATGTCTGAGAGAAAGGACATTTATCAGACTGGGTTTAGGAAAAAGCATGTGTTACATCCAGCATAGCATGACTGCACTACATGTAGATGAAGTAATGAAGTAAGTAAGACCCAACAAATCACTGATAAAAATGGCGGAACCTTTAAAACAGACAGAAACCGATAAGGTGAGTGAAAGGAGTTCAGTTAATGGGGAGTAGGGAATGAAGACTGCGATGAAGTCATCAGGAGCAAAATGTGACAAAAATATGATATTACAAGAGCAAAGAAATAGTGATTGTAAATGATGAGGAAAGGATGAAAGTGTAAGAAAAAGCCTATTTCTCTGAGAAGGGTACTTAGGCTCCCTGCCCCCAGTTCAGTTCAGACGGGTTGTTTAGTTTGGCCTTCTCTGAACAACTGGAACAATGTTCATGCTAGGAGATGGATGGAGGGAGGGTTAGACACAGTTCATCTGAAAAAACTGAGACTTTCCTTTTTAAGAGACTTTTGGCGTGTTTCTTGTTCTGTGTAATGGTTTAAAATTAAGTGAAGCAACAGACAGGTTTATGGATTAGATTGGCGTAAAGATTTCTAGCTTTTAGCTCAACACAATGTCTTTTTTTAAAAAACAAACAAAAAAAACCCCCAAAACTTGATACACATGCGAGTCTACAGTTGAGTGTGTTTAAACTGGCTCCTATCTTGACTGAAGTGGAACTGTGTATTTTTTTTATACTCCCTCAACTTTATGAGCAGCCCTCTAGTGTAATGAGGCTGGTCGCTTTCCAAGTCTAGCAGTGTTTATTTATAGGGCAGGAAAATCTATTTGTGTCAGGAGGAAGTGTTGTACGAGAACAATTTTTTTAACTGGAGGTCCCCTTGCACACACAAAGCCCCCATGCTGGACATCCTATGCAGTCCTTTGGGTTTAAAATTGATTCGAAGTAGTGTATTTTATTGAAAAAAAAATTGTTAATGGGTTTCAAGTGATCTACTGCCTCTTTATAGTCTAAGGAGGTTGCAGTCTGTAATACAGTTGGTTCATTAAAGCTTTAGCTTGTACACAATTAGCTGATCCTTGTATTCACAGCAGATGTGAATGAGCACATAGTTACAGTGGGCTTTGCTCAACAGTTGGTCTTATTGTTCCTGTAACTGCACAAGTTGTTTATGACAGGAGCACAATTAAAGCTATAAAAGCAGAGGCAATTAGGAAGGTTAACTAATTTGTGTTGTTAATTTGTGTGTGTGTTTTAATAAGACAGCGCTTAGTGAAGAAGTGAAAAGAATGGAGGGAATTTATGGATGTGCTCACAGTTTTGTTTTTTGTTTAGTTTTTTTTTCCCTGTGTTTATGTGTAATGCAGTGTTGGCTAGTGATTAAAAAAAAACTGGGAAAGATGGAAAGAAAAGCAAACATGTCATGTCTTGTTTTAACACAAGTCAGCTACTTTATCTACTTCCCTTTGATTAACAAAAAGTTATGCAGTAAAACAATGCAAAGAACAGAGCATTCATGAGAAGGGCGAAAGCGGATCGTTGAATGAAACGGACGAACCAGAATGCTGCAACTTCAGTGGTGTGGAACTGGTTTAGCTTTCGTCCGTCAGATACACAACAAAGCACTATTTTTGCTAGAGCATGCTAGCGGGCCGTCGTTATTACCATGTTTTTTGGAAAATACGGCACACTTAAAATCAATCCTTTGATTTTTCTGAAAATCGACAGTGCCCCTTATAATCCCGTGTGCCTTATGTATGAATTCTGGTTGTGTTTACTGACCTCGAAACGTTTTTATGTGGTACACGGCGCTCGAAAATCTGTCAAATGTTTTAGCACGACTTTGCTAAGCTACGAACCCGCACTGCTTGATAGATTGTCGGAGCATTACGGCTATCATAGGCAGGAGCCACTTGTTGTTAAGTGAAAATACATTGGTGGGTTTTTTGCACTAATAAAGTTGTGAAGCTGTAAAGTATTTTGTCTAGTGTGTCTTATATCATCAGTTATATCATTATTGCAAATTTTCAAGTGTATATCGTGATAAATATTTTTGGTCATATCTCCCTGCTCTAGTGTCTACCAGTTTGTGTTTTGTCCTCATCTCTATATACTCCCCCCCACCCCCAGCCAACCCCCACCCCCCCGAGCTGGACCAGGCAGGCAGCTGCCCCACCCTAAGCCTGGTTCTGCTAGAGGTTTCTTCATGTTAAAAGGAAGTTTTCTCCTTCCCGCCATCGCCAAGTGCTTGCTCACAGGGGATCGTCTGATT
Source organism: Neolamprologus brichardi (assembly GCF_056152115.1). Taxonomy (NCBI): domain Eukaryota; kingdom Metazoa; phylum Chordata; class Actinopteri; order Cichliformes; family Cichlidae; genus Neolamprologus; species Neolamprologus brichardi. The sequence continues at coordinate 44,163,134 of NC_142110.1, read as the reverse complement.
GTTTGGTTTTTCTCTCTAATATTATATGTTCTCTACTTGGTAATATAAAGCACCTCAAGGCAACTGTTGGTGTAAATTGGCACTATATTATTAAAAATGTAATATAATTGAATAAAAGTTTTTCATCGAACCATTTAAATGTGAATGAAAGACATATTTTCACTTGCTCCTGCCCACTGCTGATTTGGTGATCCCTGCAGCAGAGCTGAGTCTATATAACATTTTAAAGCTTAGGTTACTAATTAATTTGCATATTAGGATTGGTAATAGAAAATATAAGTCTAATAAATTATGTTTCTATGGATTAAGATAGAAGCATAAAAAGTAATTACATGAGCTTTTTTGTGCTGATCTCTCTCCTGATGGTCCAGTGCACAAAAAATGTTATGTTGGGCACTACAGCTTGCTCTAGTTTTAGAGCGGAATATCTTTTGTAAAGAAAGGGTGGTGCTAAATGTTGCTGGAGATTTATAAACAAGAGAGTTAAACTAGAAAATAGTCTCATGATGTAAATTTGTCTGATTATCTAAACGTGCGGCCCACATTCGGCAGTGTTGTGAAATATGTGGCAGCATCTTTCCTTACAAAAGCAACCATCTGGTCTTTGTTTGACAGTTCTATGCTAACCCTTTCTATTCTTGCTTTCAGAGTCTATTAAACCATTGTGATGTGTATGTGTATGTGTGGACTTGTGCTTGTGTGTGCTTGCGTGTGTTTGTACTACAGAGGGCAGTAAGCAGTTTCAGCTGTGGCCTTAGAGAAAGGATGTATTGTCTGAGGACATTTGAGGATCTGTTTTGTTACAGATAAGGGGTTTGAAGTTAACGGCCACAGCTTGATCAAAGGGCAGAGATATTGTTGATGCACCAATCTCTGTATTTTCTTTTGCTTCTTTTCCTTTTATTTTGTACACTGTTCTTTCTTACATCCTCTTGACCATTTCCTGTATGTCCTGCCTTCTTCTGAATCTCAACTGTTCTCAAGCTGAAAATACTTTTGCTTGTATAGATGTGTTTTTCCTCACTGGAGTTAAACCTTGTTGTATCTGTGTCTGACCTTCTTTTAATGTGAGTAAAGCTAAAAATATTATATCTCCAGTAAACATAAGGAAGATAAATGTAGGTGAGTTAACTGGTGCAAGTTTCAAATCGAGTAGTGTAGAGTGTGTGTGACTAAATAGGTTTACCTGTCTGGCACAGTGTTTCTTTTTTTTAAAATTCTAATGTCTAGTTTTTTACCTTGTCTGTTACCTATTTATACAGACACAGATTTCGCTTTTTATGAGTTTTCCTTGTATGACTCCCTAATCCTTGACAGGACATCTGGCAAAGCAATTGTTGTATTTCAATGAAATTTACCATGGATATACATTAGAATTCCTGGGAAAGGTTTTGCATAGATCTGTTGAACAATAGCGTCTCAGATGCCTTCTGGTGTTTCTGATTCTTGGGTCAATCTTAACCAGCTGGCTCAGAGAAGTTGATGTCCTGTTCTCTTTTTTTGTTGTTGTTGAGTGATTTAGAGCATACTGAAAGTAAACAGAACTACATGAAAAGTGAAAGTAGAACAAACACCTTTTCATTCCTAGATCAACATGAATGTCATTTGAGGGTAATACTATTGGGTTTCTGAAAGTAAATGTTTATGTGTTAAACTACATCTGCTCTTAGCAGTACAACTCTACAAACATACAGAATCTGATGTAGGAATTACTACTTCCTGATATTAGTTTATTTTTCCTTCTGAGAACTAAGAAGGGAAAACACAAATTGTTTATGCACAGATCTTTAGGTTAGCAAACAGGCACACAAACACACACACAACCGATAGGCATCTGTTTGCTATTTACTTTAGAAGGGCAGAGGAGTTTCAGAGCTTGACAGAGAAATGTATACCCGTGAAACACATGTAGAAAAAGAGTGAGTCTTTGAAAAGAGTACAAGTCAACAGAAGTCAGAGTTATGCCACTTTAATATTTCTGTCTCTCAGTATCTTTTCTAACACAGTAGTTCCTTTTTCTTGGGTCTTTACTACTGTTAAATGCTGGCTTCTTGCTCTCTTGTTCTTGCCCTTTCTGCCTGCTTCAGGCTTGGACAAACAGGAATCGCTTAGTGTTATCAGCACAGTCTTTGTGTGTCTTAATGAGCGTCAGGGCAAAGACAAAGAGGGAACACACACTCTGAGTGCAGTGTAAACACTAGATGCAGACTTAGAAATAGAAAGAAGGGGGGATCTTAAAACTAACACCGGCAAACAGCCAAAGGCAGGGGAAACTGACTGAAACCAAGAGAGAGAGGAAGTAAAAACCCATAGTAGAAGCAGTATGGCGGAGTCTTACTAGTTAATAATCTCAGAATAAGTGACCTGTGACATGTTGCTTAGGCAAAGCACGTGTATATTATTCAGAGTTATTCAGGGTTCATGTGTTGTGCACTCACTTATGTCAGTGTTTTTCAAATCTGTTTTGCTTTTTGCTTCATTGTGTCCAGCTTACACATAACAAGGAACAAAACTTCTGCTAATCTATTGTTTTTCAGTGATAATTAATCTGCCAAGTTTTACTTTGAACAGATTAATAATTTTTTTTATGTTAAAACACTGTAAAATCATATTTGTTGACTAATCTGTTAACTAATTGTTTCAGCTCTAATGAGCACTTCAAGGTTAATGAGAAAAACTTGGACTGGTCTGCCTTTTGGTGCAGATAAAAACATTCATGTAGTGTAGGGTCAAGGTCCTGCAATATTAGAGAAAGAGCCCCTGTGATCCAGCAATCCCCTGTGAGCAAACACTTGGATGTGGTGGTGAGGAAGAACTCCATTTTAACAGGAAGACCTCAGGCATTATAGGCCTAAGCCAGGCTGTGAGACGGGTTGGCCATCTGCCATGACTGGTTGGGGCAGGGTGAGCATAGAGGAAAAAGATTAGCATAGAGACAACAAACAACCCACATGAAAGACGTTTGGCTGGCTGGTGGGAACAGAAAGGGAGAGATCAGACTCACAGTTAATGTAATAGCGATTATATAAGGCCATACAGAGTAGAGGCAAGGTGCCCAGCACATCACCTAAACAGAACATTTCTGTGCATTTTAAAGACTTGATTCTCAAAATCTAACCCCATCATTGTCTTCAAATTGACTTTCCTTTTCAGAAAAAAAAAATGCTTTCCTTCAGGAGCTACATATTTAAATACTAATATACCTGACATACTATTATACTTGTAAATATTAGACATGTTTTTAACAATAATTCTTTAATAATCCTTAATAAACTCACTAATAAATCTCAGTGAAGTGAAATTCTGCATTACAAATAATAATTCATCTTTCCTTGGTGGTGTGCTAGCTTATACATTTTCCTGTCTTTTTTTTTTTTCTTTTTTCTTTTTCTTTTTTTGCCTGTCCCGTTTGGCTCTTTTCCCATCAGAATTATTGTCTAAAGGCGAAGAAAGATGCCCAACGGACTTACTTTACCAAATGGACCATCCCAGCCTTGCCGTAATGGTCTATTTGATTCACCTTTTATTGTTTCTTTTATTTTATTTTCACTTGCTAAATACGGGACAGACTTGACTGGGGAAAAGAAAGGGGAGAAAGAAAGAGGGAAAGAAAAACAGCGGGGAAGAGGGATGGGGATAAAGGGCAAAAAACAAAAACCAACAAAATAAGCAGAAAAAAATACATATATCAATCACCTGGATCACCTGTTGAGAAAGAAAAAAGAAAATAAGCAGAAGAAAAAAAAGAGCATTATAATAAACAACATCACGATAATCTATGGGAATATAACAGTAAATACTAAATATTAAACATTATTGTGTAGCACGTAAGATCGACAGCACACAGTGTGCTTTGAGGTAGGAGCCAAAAAGGGTGTAGTTTGTGTCTGTAAGCACCCGTGTGTACACCTGTGAGTGTTAGCGCACTTGTATTTAAAAGGTTCCTTCATGTAATGATGTGCTAGAGCAGTGGTTCCCAAACTTTTTTTGCTGGGCCCCCTTTGTTTTACAACAAAAATGCCCCCCCCCCCCCCCCCCCCCCCCCCGCGTGTGCACACGCACAAACACCACACGCAGTTACTGTCCCTCTATTTAGAAAGGCAGAGGCGTCACGGTGTGATTCTTTTACATGTAGTTGGTTCTTTTCCCTGTGTAATAATATTCAACATTGCAATCAATACATTTTCAAATAGAGAGAGTGAGATACTGTTTGTCCGTGATTTAGACAGGGGGAACAAATCGTGGCAGGATCAGCCTGATATTATTTGTATCCCGCTGTAACTTTACTGTATAAAGAGCTAACATCTCCAAAATGTCAGGAGTAGTTAGTCATTACAACAAGTGTTTGAACTAAAAATCAAGAATGTGGGATACTGTTTGCCCGTGATTTGAAGAGCCCAACACGTGCTCCCGACGAAGGGAAAACCAATTCTGCAGGGGAGACCTACCTTGGCACTTGTGCAGGTGAAACCAAAGGGCAGATATGCTTCACCATATTTTCTAGTCTTTGGCTTAGAATGAAGTTGATTTGGAAACATATTCAGCTATGCTTCATCTCCTGCTTTGCGTTTCTGTGGCCGCCCCGTGGTAGCAGTGTCCAAACCCTTTTCATACCGCGCCCCCCCTGCAATGGCCCCACACTTTGGGAAGGTCTGTGCTAGAGGGTGTGGGGAGCCACGGCCCCGTCCTCCAGGGCATGAAGCAGGTATGGAGGAGATCAAAACTCCAGGCATCCAGAGGCCCTCAGAACACAAGAGACCAAGGAAGACCAACAGAGGGGCAGCCGTGCCACTATCCCAGAAAGAGCTGAGGAGAGTCCCAGATGAGGGGTCACTCAGCAGCCGCGGAGCAGAAGCCAGGGGGGGTTGCAGTGACGTGCCCGTGAGCTCCGCCGGCAGCCAGCTGTGCCAGAGTGGCCGAGCCCCAGGCCGAGAGGCTGAGGGCTCCAGCCCCCGACAAGCAGCCACCAGGAATGAGCCGGTGTGTACCTGGACGCCCATCCCCGGACACAAAGAACCACCAATGCACCGATGTCTGAGGGCGTCTGCCACTGGCAGGGGAAGTGGTGGGGGGAGATAGGCCTCCATATCTTGAAGGGCCTGAGATGTCCCTAGAGAGGTGGCGTCTGATACCCGACCTGACATATGGACACAGACAAACAGGCACACACAGATACAAACATCCATTCCCATCCTCATGCTCTCATATGCAATTACTCAACACTCACCCAACGTGGAGACAGACATAAAGAGACACTGTACACACAATCACACTCTCCAAGCGTACTCTAAGCCCCAGGTCTAGGAACCCTTGCCCCTGGAGGGGGAAACTGCACCCAGACCCAGGTAGTGTTACCCTTTTCCCTGGGGTGGAGAGGAGCAGACTGCCCTGACTCGGCAGCAGCAGGGAGGCCCCACATTCCAGACCCCAATCGGACGGCCAACTCCTCCTCCCAGACCCCCGCTCCAACAGGCAACAGAGAACGGGGGTGTGTGAAGACTCCAAACCTCCCTCCGCCCGCGCATATGTAGTGTTGATGCATGCGTGTTCTAAGGTGCATTTAAAACCCAGGAGGGCATGGAGCTACCTGCCAGAGAGCAGCAGGTAAGCGCATAGCCCCTCCTGATAGCCCCCAATGTCTACGTGTATTTAAAATTGAGAGGTGGGCAACGACGCCAGGGGTGAGGTTGTACACTCTGATGGTCTTTTGGATTCCGTGTAGCGTGCCCACCCCCAAGATCCTATATGTATGTGTTATGAGAGTGTGAGTAATATGAATGTCTAAGTTGTGGGATAAAATTGAGGCACAGGCAGCCAGAAGGGGACAGAGGGGGGGATGCCTCCCCTGCACCCTGGTGACACACCTTTACCCCAAGGCCCTGCATGTGTGGGTGATTGTGGTGGAGCAGGAAGAGGGAGGCAGCTGGAGATGGCGAGGGAAGGAAGGGAGGGGCAAGTGACCCCTCCCTGGGGCCAGCTTCCCCGCTGACCCCAGTAGGCACCCCCATACTCCGCAACCCGCCAGGGAAAGGGGGCCCAGGCCCATTCGGACCGGGGCCCAGTTCAGCTGCGCCGCCCGGCCCCACCACAGAGAAAACTGCACCCACCCCGTCATCCACTCATCTTCCAGACTACACAAGACAACTGACGCCCAGGCTGAGATCTTCCTCCACCTCTCCTATATCTCCCCCTCCTGCAGAGTGAGTTCCTGAAGAGAGGAGACCTCCTGCAAGATGTAACAGCCTCCCCCACCAGTTGCCCCCCAGGTGGCTCGATGCACAGGCGGCACCCTGCGCCAGGGCCGGGCCCCCATACACCCACCCGCCCACAACCCCGGCGACACACCAACCAGGACCCAAGCTCCCAAGGCCCAGCCAGGGCCCCAGCCCAGAGACGGAGCACCCACAGAACCCCACGCCTGTCCCGGACCCACCCAGGGGCAGCCAGGCTACCAGGTCAGTAACCGTCAGGACAGACCCTCCCCTGGCCCCACTGCACGCAGCCACGAGGAAACCGTCACCTAAGAGCCAACAGAGCCCTTAATAGGCCATGACCGCAACCCCGGGTTGAGCCCTCCAAGGAAGATGCTCTTGGGGAATCCCCCGACGCCCCAAGCCTGTCTTACATTTGTATACATTTTTTTTTGTTGTAGAAAAACTTGAAAATACACTTCTTGTTCAACCTTTTTGTTGGAGCTGACATCTTTGCTGATATTGCACCACCTCTGCCACTACATGATTATTTCATCAGCCTCCTGTTGATGACACCAGTTGTGTATGTGGCTGAAAGTGGAGCAGTGCATTCCGCTCCACTTAAATCTGTCCAATACAATGTAGTCTAACGCTATCGCTGTCATGCTGCTCTGATGCGACTGCCCTTCATTCCTTATTTGGCTTTGCAAAGTCACATAGGCCATTAGGAGCGATCATGTTATAGTAGACATCAGTGCTAGTGGCAATTTTTATCCCAACATGCAGTTCTTGTTAATGGGACCACAGCATTCACTATCCCACTGTATCTCAACTATATCATCACCTGTTGTGTAGGTATATAAGAACCAGCATAGTACTTTATTGCACAGGAAGGAAGACTTGCTTGAAAATAGAAGTGAAGTGGTACAAATGATTTAAAGTGTCACCCTACACTGTAGACATTGTAGGCTTTTAGATGAAGTGTACTTAAAGTGAAAGATGTTGTGAAGTAGGCAGTAATTAAAAGATGGGGATAGTGGGCCATTCTACTCTGTTCTTTTGACCTAAATATTCTGAAGTTCTTTGAAACAAAGTAACTGACAACCAACAAAAGCATGAAAAAATGTTCACTGAAGCAAATATGCAGGGTGCTGCTACGCTTGTACTAGTGGTGTTTATTATAGCGGAGTAAAACTCTTGACTGAAAAAAATACATCACTTCAGCTCACCGATCCTTAGGCTTGTATGACTGACCATCTTTAAGGGGAGCTTTATTCCTCCTTGGGCGTGATCGCATTTCAAGGAAAAGGCATTCGTTTGGTTTCAGCTTGTATTAAATAGCCTAGTCCAGCGGTCTCCAACCCTTTTTTCCCCCACGGACCGGTTTATGCCGACAATATTTTCATGGACCGACCTTTAAGGTGTCGCGCATAAATACAACAAAATAAAACTAGTACTGGTACCAAAAAAAAAGAAACTTTATTCATAACACACGTGAAAAGACCAAGGAAAACCGAGTAAACGATAAAAACGATAACAAAATAACGCTGAAAACCGATAAAAACCCTGAAAACTATACATTTCACACCTGAGCCTCAACTCTCGCGGCCCGGTACCAAACGACTCACGTACCGGTCCGAGGCCTGGGGGTTGGGGACCGCTGGCCTAGTCTATCTCCTCCTTAATGGGTGGGCCAATCTGAATAAAACTTTGCACAAACAACGCCATGCATATAGCAATTATGTACATCTATATGTTTTTATGTTTATTATAAATACCAACTCTTTTGAGTTTCCTATACATTACGTTCATTTCATCATAAACCTGCAAATGCATTGTTACGTTTTCCATTTGCATTTGATTCATGTCACATGTTCAGCGTATGTCAACCAAATGTAACATGTAACCAAATTTTGCATTCATACTGGAATTTGTTCAACTCGCCACTAAATGTGAAATGAAGAATTTGAAAAAGTGCCCAGAGAGCACATAGGGTGGGTTTTTGCAAGCATTTATAATTAAGTAATAAGTGTCTCTGACTGCTTTGATATTCCGTCTGTCATCCAAGGGGGTGGGTTTGTTTTACTACTATTTCTGGATTACAAAGGCACTCAATTACCACAGTAGGTTCTGCCCTTCCTGGTTTCCACAAAACAAGATAAGGAAAGTGCTGGCCACACTAAACAAGTACTGTCCCTGTTTAATTAAATGTCTTGATTGTGTAAATAAACTACTTATATTTTGTTTGTTTATATTAGTCAAAGTTTTGGGGAAACAAGCACAGAGTTGGTATTAATTTCTATTTTCTAACCTCATTTTTGTCACTTCTGTTCCAATCCCAAGCACAACTATGTTGTATGAGTGATTGAAGTACATGCTGCATGTATGAAATCACCAGACTTACAATAATGTAAAAGTAAAAAGCAATGTTAGTTAATTAACTAATAATTAATTAATATCATGTCTCAGATAATTTCCAACATGTGACATATATGGCAGTTAATGTGTGAAAATAGCCTTGTTTTGCTTTTTCCTCCCAAAATTTTGGGTTTAGTTGGGGTTGCCCATATGTGCTATACATTGTAAATCTTAGTCCTCTGGTGGAAATAAAACCCAAAAGCTGTAAAAACCTGTTAATTTAAAGGTTCCTGTGTATTCTTGTAAACAAATAGAAGTTACATTTGCATGTATTTTTTCCATTAACATATAATGTTCATTTTTGTTTTTGTGCATGTTTTGAGTTTATATGGCTCCCATCTTAAACAGTTCTCCCTTTTAAAAGAAGTTGGATCTCAGTGGGGCTTCCTGGTTAAATGAAAGAACTAATAATTGTATGTGGTGTGGTGAGATTAATAAAACATTTAAAAGCCCTTTATTAAATGTTTTGTCACATGTACAGCATGTGTGCAGGTGTTTTCCAGTCTTATTTGGTTTTGTTTGTTACGTTGCTATATTTTAACACCATGTGTGTTAAGGGAGTGTTTCTCTGTAATTTATTTAAAATCAAATCTGTAATGGTTCTTGGATGTATTACATGTGCCTGATAGAGCCCATCTTCTACTTGCACACCTCAAATCTTACCCCCCCCCCCCCCCCCCTTTTTTTTTTTTTTCCTGTGTCTTCTCAATGTCCAGCTGAATGTTTTTCTAACCAATCTGTTATTTCCAGTCTGTCAGAGAACCTTCTCGTGCTACCACATGGATATCATGTGTGCGTGGGGGTGGTATTGCTTTTCCAGAGTTAGCTTTTAAAAAAATAGCAGGAATACTCCTCTGTTCTCAGCCATCTTACACATTACATTTGAAAACACAAACACATTTTAATATTTTTTCATACTCAATAATCTGTTAATTACCTTGTGGCTTATTAGGCTGCAGAGCTCAGTGGTCATTTTGCTCTTTCGGTGACAGGCTATTTTTATAGCCCAGCATTTTTCCACCAGTTGTGCAAAATGTATTGCAGTGGTTGCATTTGGGTGTTTGCCACAGAGGTTACTTACACTCTGTGTTGCTTTGCCTGCTTATTGCGCTCCTAAAATAGCGTCCAGTCTACCACCACAGGTATTTCTAGAGTCAGAGAGTTCACCTCCTTGTCACGTGTAGGTCAGTGGGCTATCAGGTCAAGATCTAATACTGTACTGCATCCTAATATGCACAGGTGTTTGTAGGAATAGCTGACACATGAACTTGTTTGCTGTTATGTTTGGGGTCATGGATTCAGTTCTCTCCCTGATTCTGCTATTAGATTTAAGGAACCTCTTCCAATATTCCCCAGTAAAGGTTTCCTTAAATACATTTCCTGTTAATAAAGTAGGTCATTATAGAAGTGTTTCAGCTATGCCAAATCTTGCTCATTTCATAGCTGTATCCTGCAATTAAAGCTTGCTGTGCTGTATCTTGTACCATCAAACTGCTCTGTAGCAAGATGGTCTTTGAATGAGATCAGGCTAGAAGCTTTCCAATAGCTGACTTCTTTCTGTGTGAGTAGCCTATCAGTGGTATAAAGGGCTTTTTGGTTTGTGTATGCGTTCTTTGGTGAGTGTGTCTAGACTGGATACTGTGAGTGTGTGCTCTTGTACACATATGATAACAAATGTTTTGTGTGGGCCACAGCAGAGCCTAGAAACATTCCTCCCTGTGAGAAACATTACTCACATTTTGGGCATCACGGCTACTTTGACTGCAAAGTAAACATGCTGATATGAGTGTTAACAAATGGAGCATACCATTTGTTCACATTATTATTGATGTTATTTGATAAGTTAGTAGATAGGAGATAAGTCTTAAAGTCAGTAAAAAGTCTTTGATAATATGAAAAATATGGGACAGTGTATGCAATACAATAAAAACAGTACACACTGATTTGCAAATCTCATAAAACCCATAGTTTATTCACAACACAACAAGAAAATATTTAAACTGGGATAGTGTAACATTTAAAAAAAAAAAGGTGGTGGCAGTAACACATCTCAAAAGTTTACATGGGGCAACAAAAAGCTGGAAAGTAAGCGGTACTAAGACGAAAAAGCTGGCAGAATAGTTTCTGTCTAATTAGGTTAATTGTCAACAGGTTAGTAACATGATTGGGTATGACAAGAACATCTTAGAGGCAGAGATTTAAAGAATTAAAGATGGGCAGAGGTTCACCAGTCTGAAAAGCTGCATTTACAAATGGTGGAAAAATGTGCAAAATTTGAATATCTCATCATCTACAGTACATAATTTCAACAAATCCTATGAATTTGGAAAAATCTGTGTGCAAGTGACAATGCCAAAAATCAGTATCTGATGTCTATATTATTTAGGCTCTCAGGTGGCCCTGCATTAAAAACAGGCATGATTCTTTCATGGAAGTCACTGTTTGGGTTCACTTCCAGAAACATTGTTTTATCGTCAGAAATTTAAAATTCTTTTTGGAAAACCTGGACAGAATGTCCTCTGGGATAAATAGGAGAGGGACCATCAATCTCTGATGGTACAGGAGTGCATCATTGCCTGTGGAAAGGCAACGTCAACGCTAGATCTCCACAGTGGTAAACATGGCCCTGTCCCTACTTTTTTGAGATGTGTTGCTGACATTAAATTCTTGACATTTAACAGCGTCTCACCTAACTGTAACCTTATGGGGTTATATATTTGTATATTTATATTTTGTGTAGTCTTCGTATATTCTTCACCACCTTTTATTCTCCTTCTTTGTCCTCTGTCTTTAGACAAATGAGTGGAACAAAAATGATGAACGCTTGCTTGCTGCAGTGGAGCATGGCGAGGTTGAGAAAGTCTCATCCCTTCTTGCCAAGAAAGGTGCCAATCCTGTAAAGCTGGACAGTGAAGGCAAATCAGCGTAAGTGGTCTTGGACTTATCCACTTACTTTTTTCTGATGGTATTTAAATGTTTATGTTTCCAGTGCAAGAATTCCATCTGATTCTCCTGAGGTGACGATAAAGTCAAAGCATAATTTTTGCTTAAAATAAAAACTAATTTGTTGATATAGACACACAGAGATCACAGTCTGCAGTGCCTTTTGTAGAATGAGGATGACATGGGGGAAGCAAACTGACTTGAGGCTGCAAACCAGAGAAATGCATTAAGTGTTGACACCAACATGGTTTTATGTCTAGCAAGCTTGCACATGTTTTAAAATAAATATCCAGCAAAGCACAGTGAATTTTCTCATTTCCTTTCAATTCAAAGATTAAACATATGTCTATACTACAGTGGGGCAAAAAAGTATTTAGTCAGCCACCGATTGTGCAAGTTCCCCCACTTAAAATGATGACAGAGGTCAGTAATTTGCACCAGAGGTACACTTCAACTGTGAGAGACAGAATGTGAAAAAAAAATCCATGAATTCACATGGTAGGATTTGTAAAGAATTTATTCGTAAATCAGGGTGGAAAATAAGTATTTGGTCAATAACAAAAATACAACTCAATACTTTGTAACATAACCTTTGTTGGCAATAACAGAGGTCAAACGTTTACTATAGGTCTTTACCAGGTTTGCACACACAGTAGCTGGTATTTTGGCCCATTCCTCCATGCAGATCTTCTCAAGAGCAGTGATGTTTTGGGGCTGTCGCCGAGAAACACGGACTTTCAACTCCCGCCACAGATTTTCTATGGGGTTGAGGTCTGGAGACTGGCTAGGCCACTCCAGGACTTTCAAATGCTTCTTACGGAGCCACTCCTTTGTTGCCCGGGCGGTGTGTTTTGGATCATTGTCATGTTGGAAGACCCAGCCTCGTTTCATCTTCAAAGTTCTCACTGATGGAAGGAGGTTTTGGCTCAAAATCTCACGATACTTGGCCCCATTCATTCTGTCCTTAACACGGATCAGTCGTCCTGTCCCCTTGGCAGAAAAACAGCCCCATAGCATGATGTTTCCACCCCCATGCTTCACAGTAGGTATGGTGTTCTTGGGATGCAACTCAGTATTCTTCTTCCTCCAAACACGACGAGTTGAGTTTATACCAAAAAGTTCTACTTTGGTTTCATCTGACCACATGACATTCTCCCAATCCTCTGCTGTATCATCCATGTGCTCTCTGGCAAACTTCAGACGGGCCTGGACATGCACTGGCTTCAGCAGCGGAACACGTCTGGCACTGCGGGATTTGATTCCCTGCCGTTGTAGTGTGTTACTGATGGTGACCTTTGTTACTTTGGTCCCAGCTCTCTGCAGGTCATTCACCAGGTCCCCCCGTGTGGTTCTGGGATCTTTGCTCACCGTTCTCATGATCATTTTGACCCCACGGGATGAGATCTTGCGTGGAGCCCCAGATCGAGGGAGATTATCAGTGGTCTTGTATGTCTTCCATTTTCTGATGATTGCTCCCACAGTTGATTTTTTCACACCAAGCTGCTTGCCTATTGTAGATTCACTCTTCCCAGTCTGGTGCAGGTCTACAATTCTTTTCCTGGTGTCCTTCGAAAGCTCTTTGGTCTTGGCCATGGCGGAGTTTGGAGTCTGACTGGTTGAGGCTGTGGACAGGTGTCTTTTATACAGATGATGAGGTCAAACAGGTGCCATTCATACAGGTAACGAGTGGGGGACAGAAAAGCTTCTTACAGAAGACGTTACAGGTCTGTGAGAGCCAGGGATTTTCCTTGTTTGAGGTGACCAAATACTTATTTTCCACCCTGATTTACGAATAAATTCTTTACAAATCCTACCATGTGAATTCATGGATTTTTTTTTCACATTCTGTCTCTCACAGTTGAAGTGTACCTCTGGTGCAAATTACTGACCTCTGTCATCATTTTAAGTGGGGGAACTTGCACAATCGGTGGCTGACTAAATACTTTTTTGCCCCACTGTATATGCTCAGATTCTCAAGTAATGGCCTTATATAACTGCTTTCATGCTCCACAGCACAGTTTTAAAAATGAATGGCCAATCTAAAAATATGTCTCTTTTACTTTTTCTTGAAACGGTGACATTCATTCAGCCTCTCTGAGATTCTATGTTTTGAAAGCAAGTTCACTTCCGCAGAGCCAGTGGAGGTTACTGTTGCGTCACTGCTTAGTATTAGTGATAACGCAGAGGCTTGTGTTAATATTTGACCCTTTTCTTTTTTTCTGAAACTCAACACCTCTGACCTCGATTTGTAGAGCAGCTCTCACAAAGCCAGGAAAATCAAATCTCAGGAATAAATGCTGTGAAAAACAAATATGTATGTTTTCATTTATTTTCCCATTCACCTGTAGTTCACATCCTTGGCCTTTTTCCTCTGTGTGCTGCTAGAACATAGAAACACACATCCTAATGCATGCAAAGCCTTTGTAAGTCATGGAAAATGTGTGGGCTTGGAATCGCAATGCTCCGATCTTTTCAGCACGCACGAAGGGGGAGTCTACAGTATCTCTATGGTGATAAAACCTGACAGAAAGGCATGTAGACATACTTGTGTGTTTGTGTGTGTGAATGTGTATCCTACACACACACTGATGGAAGGCTGAGCTTGCCCTCCCCCCGTTCATCTTACTGAGGTGGAAAGAGGTCGTATTGATCATTTGCTGCATGCATATGCACAAACCTGCGCACACAGTGCATACACAGGGCAATTTTTTTTTGCATACGCAGTCATATCGACTTACAGCATTCCTGCTCACGAGTCAGCGCTTTACAAGTTTTTCTAGAAATGGTCAGTAAATGGGTATATATTGCAAGAACTGAAGCTGTGCCCAATAACTGCTTTTAATTATTTTTTTTTGCTATAGTTAAAGCTTCCCTAAAATACTATCACTTCCAGGCTTATCCGTTGCTTTTATCAGTGCTGACATGTTTTTCTGGCAGTTGCATATTGCAAAACAGTGGCAGTGGAGTTTTTGCATACCTGGGTCACGTAAATACCTTCTTCTACTGTAAGACTGCCTGAAACACTGACAGTCAAAAAGCTCTGTAGACCTACTTTTTTCTTCTCCATGGTGAATATTAATTAAGAAATCTATATTTCACTTTCAATAAAGGGTCTGATCTGTAAGCATAATTAATACTGGCTTTTGTATCAACAAGATCAAATCTCATACTCGTTACACGGTTTAAAAAAAAAATTGTTTGACCCTTTGGGAAGTGCACGTATTTTGTTTCATGTTGAGTTGGAGCAGAAGAGGTGCTCCCATGCCTTTCTGCTAAATATAAAGTTACAGCTTTTAGCTGATTGGTTGAGCATAAAGACCAGAGGCAGAAGGAAACAGCTAGACTGGGTCTGTCCAAAGTCTGTAAATTCTAAATAAAACAGCCTCTAATTAACACACATGCTTAAAAAAAAAAGAAAAAAGAAACAAAAATCAAGAGGAGGCTCTAGGAAGACGCTGAGTCGGCTAAGTTGCTGAGAGGGATTAAAGAAACTAAGCATAAGCGTATTACATTATAAGGACCAGAGCGTCGTATTTAACAGATATGGGAGTAGTTTAATCTTCTCATCTAAACTTGGGCGAGTGAGCAAATAACTTTATTTCCTAAAATGTAAAAACTTTTAATTGGAGACTAAGAAATCACTCTTCAGTGTAATTTAGAGTGGTAGATGGAGGACTAGTGTGGCCGAGCAATCAGAAAAGTAGATGAACGTTTTATTATTATTTTTTTTTATCTTTTATTTGCACTCACTGCTGCAGCATAAGGTCCTCACCAGAGCTGTACCATGTTTTATTATATTTGTAAAACTGTTAAAAGCATATGTGTTGCTGTAAAACTACTGGCAACAAAGTACTGTGTGTGTAATTTGTTCTTTTAATTGTGTGTGTGTGTGTGTGTGCGTGTGTGCGCGTGTGTGTGTGCGTGTGTGCGTGCGTGTGTGTGTGCGTGCGTGCGTGCGTGTGTAGTCTTCATGTAGCTGCTGCTCGTGGTCAGATAGACTGCCTCTCTTTCATCTTGGCTCATGGAGCTGACCTGTCAGTCACTGATGCTGCTGGTATGTATAGCTATGTTCACTATAACTTAAAAAATAGTTTCTGCATATATTTGAGAGTTTCCCTCTATAAATACTGTAACATGAACAGTTCTCTTTTTCCCCTTTGTGTAGGTTTTAGTCCTTTACACCTGGCTGCCAAAAACAACCACACCGAATGCTGCAGAAAACTCATTCAGGTAAAGCTCATGAAATGAAGTTGAGTTTTATTAAGTTAAAACAATTTAATTTCCCTCCCCAAATGCCTTTGAATTAAAAAGAAATTGATTCAGTCTGTCAAGCCAGATATTTAAAATACATATACCCTGGTCTCTCAGTGTTAAGATGAGACATAGTGATCCCCAACCCTGGACCGGGAGAGTTGAGGCTTGGGTGTGAAATTTATAGTTTTCAGGGTTTTTATCGTTTTTTTATCGTTATTTTTTTTTTTTTAGCATTTTTAATGTTAACTCGATTTCCCTGGGTCTTTTCCTGTGTGTTATGAATAAATCTTCCCATTTTTTGTATTGGTACTGGTGTTATTTTGTTGTATTTTTCCACGACACCTTAAAGGCCAGCCTGTGAAAATATTGTCGGACATAAACTGGTCCATGGCGCAAAAAAGGTTGCTGACATAGTTCTTAATATAAGGGCTATAAATTATGTTGGGTATAAATGATTAGGCAACATGACTTCAAGATGTGTTATACAACAAAGAACTGATATAAATATTAACTTAAGATTGTTTTGATTGTGACTGTCAGTGTCACCCAGCAGGACCACTTGTTCTTGTTTATGAATAACAGTGTGTGAAACCCACATCTTGAATCATGTTACTGTTCAGTGAAGATGCCTGAAACCAAAAAATTTTATTGCTTCATTTCTTCAATCTGCTGATTCTTGTGTGTGCGTGTTTGGGTTTTGGTCAGCAGATCTTAGCAGAGACACACACACACATCCAGCTTTGATCTGCTGACCTCACTTCCTCGTGACAGTCGGCAGCATCTCAGCAACATGCACCTGCCTGATCAAATAGTCATTCAAGTCTTTTTGTATATAGCAAAACACAGTACTGTGAAAAAGAGAAGAACCAAAAACATTCAGTCATATATTGTTGTGACGTTGGACCCCAACACCGGCCTGGGAGCTCATCATGCCAGCCCTCCTCTGCAGTGGGCCAGAGACCACACCCGCACCACAATTGTTTACTGCAGATGTATGAATTTATAGTATAATCTCATATTGCATGAAATTGCATTTGCCTGAAGCACCACTGGCAAACAGATTGTGGCATCAGTTCCTCAGATAATAAACTCCAGTGTGTATACACAGTTTATAAAAAAATTTTTAAATTAAGCAAGCAACACACAGATACTTCAAACCAAATTTAAAACGTATATTTTGAGTTGTTTGGGGCCTTTCATGATTTCACTTGATTAACAATAGTCATTGCATATGCTGTATGCGTATACTGTATGCTATTGTTACTAATAACTTTCCCACTTTATCCAGAGTAAATGTCCTATCGATGCTGTAGATGGATCAGGAAAGACTGCTCTGCATCACGCTAGTAAGTATATCAGGATCTTGAGAGTCACTGATTTAAAAAAAACAATAAAAAATAAAAAATAGGATGCTATGCTTTGAAAAGGATCTGGAATAATATCTACTAGTTTTAAGCTCTAATTTTATTTGAATAAAATCATCATCATATTTGGTCGTAAGTGACTAAAATGCATTTTAGCCCAGTTAGTTTCTGTTAAACACAATCCTATTTTTCCTCACTCTCTTGTTTTAATTTCTCTTGTTTTGTTTCACCCCCTTCCAGCTGCTAGCGGGAACATCCAGATTGTCCAACTGCTGTGTGAACTCAAAAGCCCCATCAACCTTAAAGACACAGTATGTTCTTCCATTCTTTCATCCATTCCCCAGATTTATTTTTACTGGCTCAATAGATTGGGGGGCTCTGAAACAGAAAAAAAGACCACAAAAATGCTTCAATGAGTCCATTTTCAGGGAGGAATGTATTGAATTTATTTGAGGAATCATTGTCCGTTTATTGACTCTGATTGTTTTATGTCAAATAGTTGTTAATCCACATTATGAAGGCTCCTTAACTGACATTTCCTCTTGTCTGTCATCTGCTTGAGGATTAATATTGTAGTGTTGTGTGTGTGTGTGCGTGTGTGTGTGTGTGTGTGTGTGAGGTAAAAAAAATCAGCGTACTGTGGGAATGCAAGCCGCAGACATGTGGTCTCCATTGCAGTGACGAACCATGCCTGTGGTTTCTGTCTGGCTGGGGTTGTGCGAGCATGAAATTTTGTGTGTGTGCATTTGTGTACAACAGAAACTGATGGTCTGTCAGCCTACATGAAAAGATGTCCTGTTATTTCCGATTAAAATTAATTTTAGCCTCCTGTTTAAATCAATGGCAGTTTGTATGTTCAAGCTTCTTAAACTGGTTCTTGTGACCACTTTGTACCATGTGCTTTTTGGAGTTGTAGCTTAAGTGTAGTTTCAAATCCTGGCCCTGCCAGTTTCTTGTGACTTTTACTTGTATTCTTCATAAATGACTAAGACAATAATAAACAATAAATACTAGACAAAACATTTTTCTGGATGCATATTGAACTGGTGAGAAACTAACTGTAAATAGTGGTGCAATTTGATTTTTGGTATTCATATTTATAGTCATATTTTCTTGTTGAATGAAAGTGGTCCAGCCAACAAAATCTGAAAATCTGTATGTGAGGTTTGCAAAGCTCTGTCTTTGTTTTGTGGACATGTAGACTGTGAATGCATGCCGGCTTGTTAGCCTCGGGCATATGCTGTAATATATATCTGTACCTGGTTATATAAGTTACTTTCAGCTGTTCTCTTATTCACAAGAGGTCATCACAGCAGGTAGCTCCATGCACGTGTGTGCGTGTATTTATTTATTTTTTTAAATACCAGATGCCTTCTGGGATGTTTCCTCCTGGGATTTAACCAGGGATCTTTTGCTTGTTAGGCAAATGTGTAAAACAATACACTATGGAGTAACTCTGTACCTGATTATATATTTGTGACTTAAACAAACACTCAGAGGGACATCTGCTAGGCCTGACATGTGTCAAAGAATGTGTATGGAAGAGAAGAGGTAAATGTAAACTGTAATATGAAACCTTACGTTTGCTGTTGGACGAAAGGGGAGGGGAAACCTTTGCTTGATTTCTGTCATTTATTTTTAAAGTTTCAGATAAAGAGGCCAGGATATGTACAAGTAATCTCTGTGAGCCAAAGTTTTTTCCTACTCTTGATTCTTCTATGATGTCATTGACAGTGGATGTCCTTATATGGTCGTCTCAGGCACACAGTTCTGGCTGTGAGTGCAGCAGTCCCATCTACCTGCTGTTTAAAAAAAAAAAAAAAGTGTTTCAGAGCAGCAGCCAATCAGAAGAAAGCTGACTTAAAGGGCAGGCTAACTTAGAATAGCTGAAACGGCTTATTTCAGAAGATGAACTGAAGGACTGCACTAAGGTGTGTGCAATACAAATTCATGCTTTTCTGTTTTGGAACCATGTGTGCCATAGCTTGAAATCTTAACAAAACTGGTGAAGTAAATGCACAGATTGTGGAAATGGGTATAACCTCCTGAGAACCAGCCTTTTCGTTGATGTCCTTATAAATGGACATTTGTTTTTGGTCTATATCTTTTGACTTATTTGAGCTACCCTAATAAGTCCTGTTGTGCTCATAAGAGGACATCCTGACCTTTCCAATGATATCTTGTGTGCTTGGGTGACCACTTTTATCTCCAAATAGGCAAAACATCACAAAAAAAGTTAAACTGAAAGATACTCATTTCCTCAGTTCTCAGGAGGATATAATTAAATAGACAAACTAGATCTAATGACCAAGTCATGATCACCATGGTCAGACACCTCCATTTGATCGACATCTTTTTGAAGTCTAAGGGAGCATGTTGTTGGTTCCACCTGATATCTACTTTATTTCTTGATCTAATTGGTATACTATGAATGCTCGGGTTTAAGCTCTCTAACTGTGCTACACTTGATTAGTGCCTACATCTAGCTCTTTCATCAGTATTCCTCTAATATTTGACCCATCTGAAGAAGTGGCATCTTAAGATCATTTGGTGGAATACCTCTTTAAGTGCCTTTTAATATCTCTTCCCAAAATATTCATAGATTAAGACATGACTAAAATATAATAAGGATTATTTTTCAACTCTGCAAAGCTGTAGAAGAGTCCAAGAATAAAACTGTGGAGCTGAAAAGTAGCATAATATTTAAAGCTCAGCTTTGGCGCAATTCATTGTTATGCCCTCATAATTCTTCAGCATCCGTGTATTTGGATTTGAGTGGGTTGAGATTTTTTACTCTACTATTTACTCTCCATTTCTTGGCTTTTCTAGATACTGTTTTATTGCCTGTTATGATTTGACATTGATATGATGTGCTCATATTGATATGATGCAGTATTACACATTCAACTGTTATCTATTAAACAGTTAGGTTGAGCAAGTAGTGCAGTAAATTGTTTACACACTGATGTATAATTATCACACAGTGAGAGAGCAACTGTGGTGGCAGCTTTTATGGATAGAGTATACTCACTGTGGTCACTTAAAATCTTAACTAAGTTACTTTTACCTGAGCAATGAAGCATGTTTACATTTTACTTGTAAAGTAATATTTCTGCACTACTTACTTTTACATAACTGAAGGAGCCCCTTTAAACGGAGCAACTGGGAATAAACTTGATCATACACAAGCAACTACTGCAATACAGTGTTGTAGAAAGATATGTTTGAAATAGTCTAAAACTGCAGAAATGCTGCAAACACAATTAAGCTTCATCTGAGGTTGTAGTATACCATAAACGTACAAGTTCCTCTGAGCTGTAGTGTTGTTTATTCATCTAGATTGCTTAGGATTCAGTTGTAAATGTTGGAGTTACCTGCTAAAGACAGAGGTGTGGTGCTCAAAGCAAAAGACAAGAAAATGCATTGAAAAAGTCAGAAAAAGCGGTGTCTCTTTACAGAAATTATGAACTGGTTGCTAGTTGTTAGCCGCTTCATGTAGGAACTGTTGCCCTATGAGCTGTGATATACCTGCCAACTTTATCACTGCAGGAAGGCTTTAAAAATGTGAAGGAGGGCATAATCGTAGATTCTTGCTTGTGAAATAATCATAAATTGTAGAAATTGACTATAACAGTGTCCTTCATTTGGTTGGTGAGCGCAGTTAGGATCCATTTCAATTATACCAAACTGAGGAAGAAAAATTTATATTTTATTTTGAAGTGAGCTGTCCTTTTGAAAGCTCACATGCTGCTCAGCTGTCCTGTCTTTATAATGACTGGCTCTGTGTAACTGCTCATTTTCCTTATGTTAAACACAGTTTGTGATCTACGTTGGGGTAATACGTGTACCCTGCTTTCGAGTCATAGCTCAAACATTTCTACATGGCAAAATTACAGCATTCGTGTGCATTCCTGGCAGCCTGGCTAAAATTAAAGCATGAGTCAAATTTTGACTCGTATAGTGGAGAACATCCATATATAGTATACAACGAAGTAGCTGGGTGAGTGCAAGATTGGAAACAAAGATAAATATTTCTGCAACATAAAATGATTGTTGTCTTTAATGGCGCTCAACTACCTGAGAACTGAGACTCTTCCCACTGATTCATTTTTATGCCTTTTTTAATGAGTAAGAGGTGTTGTTTTTACATTTAATAGTCACATGCAGAGGCCTGCATCTATGTGCAGTATCAGTGTGTACATGAAACAAGAAAATGAAAGTATGCAGCTACATGTAAATGATCTGGTTTTGTTAGGCTCCAAGATGTCTGGTCCATTATCTTCTATGTTTAATGACCAAAATCAACAACTTTATTAGGTATAGCTGGTCAGCTGCTTGTTGTGAAACTCAGTGCCTTTAAGATATAGATTACCTTATTATTATTATTATTATTATTATTATTATTATTTTAATTATAGAGGTTAATTTATAGAGGTAGCCCCACTGAGTCTCAATGTCTCATTTACTAGCAAGACCTGTTTCAGACAAACATATTAAAATTACAATGAAGTTCAAACAGCATGGGGAAGAAAGGTGATTTAAGTGACTGAATTTTGCATGTTTGTTGATGTTAGATGGGCTGGTCTCAGTATATTAAAAACTGCTGATTTACTGGGATTTTCCTGCACAACCACCACTATAGAACAGTTAAACTGTCAAATTTTATATTCTGGGTCACATATAGCACATTTTGATTTTAAGTGGGCCGGACCAGTGAAAGTGCCCCTTCAGTCAGAAGGGTCAAAGAAATTTAATTAAACCTTTATTATAGTTCAGAAATAGCTCAGAAAAAGAAGCGCAGTTTCAACTGTGTGTCTCAGTTTTATTACATTATAAATATAAAAAGCATGAGAAGACCACACTGGAAGCGAGTCCTGTCAGTAAAGAACAGAAAACTGAGATTGCAGTTTAAAATTGGACAACAGGAGATTGGAAAAATGTTTGCCCCATCTGACAAGTCTTAATTTCTGCTGCAATATTTAGACGGTTGGATGAGAATTTAGTGGAAACAACATGAAATCATTGATCTATCCTGCCTAGTATCAACAGTTCAGGCTTGTGGTGGCAGTGTAATATTTGGGGGGCATATTTTTTGGCACACTTTGGTCCCTTAGTACCAACTGAGCATTGTTAAAAAAAACCACCACAACCTACCTGAGCATTGTTACTGACCATGTGTATCCCTTTGTGACAACTTCTGTTAACTGCTTCCAGCAGGATAAAGCCCCATTTCACCAAACTCATATTTCAAACTGGTTTCTTGAGCATGACAATATGTTCACTGTACTCAAATTGCCACCAGATCTCAGTCCAACAGAGCACCTTTGTGGCGTGGTGAAACAGGAGATTGTCATCATGGATGTGTCATCTGACAAGTCTTCAGGAACTATGTGATGCTGTCATGTCAATATGGACCAAATTTTTTAAAGAAATGTTTCCAGCACCTTGTTGAATCTGTGCCATGAAGTATTAAGGTGGGCCTGAAAGCAAAAGGAGGTCTAACCCAGTGCTAGCAAGGTGTAACTAATTAAGTAGCCATTGACTGTACATGCAACCAGCAGACTGACGGTTTTAGGATCCTGTTCATACAAACAAAGACACTATTTGGATTTAAACCAGTTTTCAGGTGGCAAATTAACATATAATGGTAATGCTGAGAATACTGTTGCATGGTGAGTGTATTCAGGTTTAAGCAGAGCTGTGTTTTTATTTTAGTTTCTTGATTGACAGGCCTCTTTGACTGTAACACCTTGTCCTAACAGTTAACTTGTCATGCATCAGCTCTGCCCAGCGTTTACACTGTTGCCTATATTTGGGTAATATGGCTTTAAATGTCAGACACGATGACAGCAAGTTAGAAACACAGCGAGTAACACATGCCAGCAAACAAGCAGTAATACACCTGTGCGCCCACATGCCTTTATACACACGCATTGAACCTATTACCCAGAGAAGAACAAAATTACTTCTGTCTTTTAGATTCCAGAGAAATATAAAACACAGACAGGGCAAACACAGACACATGCCTGTTAAAGTGTTTAGCAGAGCTCAGAGGAACCCAGAGCATAGTTCTGTTCTCTGTGGTGTGTGAAAGCAGCAGCCTTGTAATATAAAACGCACACAAAACTATGCTGACAGACGTTAGTGCTTCTTGAAGTTCGTTTTCCTACTTTTTTTTTCAGGAAAGACTTGGATCCCCCTCTCCCAAACATGTTTCACGGTGGAAATGTCTGTTAATACTCTTCAGCACTGAGTTGTTTATCTATTGCTCCTCATAGTTTTTAGAAACTACAGTGGCTTGCAAAAATATTCGGCCCATTTATCACAGATGGGTGACGTTTCAGGAAATATCCGATGTAATCTGGTCTTCGAGTAGTGCAATCTGTGCAACATTTTAAACTGAATTAATCTATGTCGGATGTTGATAGAGCAGGAATTAACATAACGTAACCCTTTAGACCAGATATCATTATGAATTTCTGACCCTAATTCTTCTTCCCAAGCTGATTTTATTTTACCTGTATCCTTCTGCCGGAGTGACTGTAATATCTCATATATAAAAGCAACCGCATGCTTTTCTGTTATACAATCCACCAGGCATTGGTCAAGCTTACCTGGAGTTGCAAACTCAAATTGTTGTAGTTGGGACCTTACATAGCTCCTTATTTGAAGGTATCTAAAAAAATCACAGGCTAATAAATTGTACTTCTCCTTAAGCTGTTGAAATGAAGCAAAAGAGCCCTGAAAATACAAGTGTCCCACATTTTGCAACCCCATTTCCTTCCAGCGATCAAATGTCCCATCTAAAACTGAGGGTTTAAATGCAGGATTAGCTGTAATAGGTGTCAAAAGCGAGAAGGCTCTATACTCTTTCACGATCTGTCTCCAGATTTGAATTGTATTGTGAATAACTGGATTACAGTTGTAGTACGTGTTTTTAAAACGAACAGGAGACAATGCAATTGCACCAAGCGAATAAGGCATATAGTCCTCTCGCTCCATGTCCAACCAACTTCCCATTATAACTGTATCATCTAGCCAATAAGCTATGTATTGTATATTATCTGCGAAGTAGTAATTTTTAAAGTCTGGTAAAGCTAGGCCCCCAGGTATTTTCTCTTTACAAAGGTGGGCCTTTTTTATCCTGTGGCTGTGTTCCAGATGAAGGGAGGGACTGAATCCAATTTTTGAAAAAATTTAGCTTTTAGATACACAGGGATATTTTGAAACAGATATAGGAGTCGGGGAGACAAATCATTTTGATCGCATTCACCCTATCTATCATGGAAAGTGGGCGTGATCTCCAAAATTCAACCTCGTTTTTAAATGTATCCAGAATTCTCAGAAAATTGGCTTCATATAATGACTTGTATGACTTAGTAACTTCAATTCCAAGATATGAAAATTTTTCTGACGTTATTCTAAAGGGAAGACGATTTAGTAAATCAAGATTACTACATTTAATTGGCATCAGTTTGCTCTTCCCCCAATTTACTTTGTAACCTGAAAAATAAATCTATTGTTACTAGCACCTTAGGGATTGAGTCTAATGGTCTGGTTACAAACAGCAGAATATGGCATACAGTGAGATCTTATTGGAGGTGTATTCTGTATTATAGCCATGTATTTCTTTATGTTTTCGAATTGTTTCTGCCAACGGCCCTAATGCGAGGGCAAACAATAAAGGGCTCAGCGCACATCGTTGTCTTGTGCCACGAAATAGCTTAATTCGTTCGGAAAGGGTATTGTTTGTGAGTATTCTGGCACACGGATTACTATATAACAATTGAATCCAGGAAACAAATTTAGGTCCAACTCCGAACTTACTTAATACTGCATATAAATATGACCATTCGACACAGTCAAAGGCCTTTTCTGCATCAAGGCTCAATATCACTAGGTTTATATCTGGATCCCTAGAGGAATAAATAATGTCAAAAAGACGTCTCAGGTTATGAGATGCATGTCTTGCTGGGATAAATCCTGTTTGATCTGGGTGAACCAGTTTACCTATGTGAGAACTAAGTCTCCTGGCTAAAGACTTGGCCAGTATTTTCTGATCTGTGTTCAATAAAGAGATTGGTCAGTAAGAACTCACCAATTCTGGGTCCTTTCCTTTCTTTGGAATGAGAGTCACAATTGCTTCATTCAGGGTCTGTGGGAGTGCACCATCTTCCAAGGCCATATTAAACATATTCAGCAAATATGGGGTTAGTAAACTGCTAAACTTTTTATAAAACTCATTACATAGACCATCAGGTCCTGGACTCTTCCCGTTTTTCAGGGAGCGTATGATACTAATCAATTCTGGACATGTTAAGTCTGCATCTAGAAGTGTCCTGTCCTTTTGTGCCAATGTAGGCAAGTTACATTTGCTTAGAAAATCTTGCATAATTTCAGGAGGTGCATTACACTGAGATGTATATACCTGTTCATAAAACTGTCTAAAAGCAGTATTAATATCCTTATAAGAATTAGTCAACAACCCTGAGTCTGACCTGATTGCATGAATGGCCCTATCACTTTCTCTCTTCCTTAGATGCCTGGCCAGTAATTTATGTGGCTTATCACCAAATTCAAAATGGATCTGCTTAACATACATGAAGGCCCTGGAAATTTTATCTGAGAGCAAGTTATTGAGTTTATACTTCAGAGCTGATATTTTACTATGTAGCTGTAATTGCAGCAAAAGGTGGTTCTACAAAGTATTGACTCAGGGGGCTGAATAATTACACACACCTCACTTTGCAGTTATTTATTTGTAAAAAATATTTGGAATCATGTATGATTTTCGTTCCACTTCTCACGTGTACACCACTTTGTATTGGTCTTTCACGTGGAATTCCAATAAAATTGATTCATGTTTGTGGCTGTAATGTGACAAAATGTGGAAAAGTTCAAGGGCGCCGAATACTTTTGCAAGCCACTGTATATTCTTATGCCTTTGGTGAAGTAGCTCTCTCTAGACTGGGAATTTCCCTTATCCATCTTAGGCAGTCAAATATTTATGCTTGAGCATTACAAGACTGAGGTTAAGTGAAGGGTTACACTTGGGGTCGGACCCTGGCAGTCCTGGAGAAAAATGGGATAGCCTGTCATATCATACTGCAGTCATCCACCAACTCTCTGCAACCTGCTGAGCTCAATCAGTAATATGATTTGGGGGATTTTCCCATGCTCTTATTTCTTTCATCTTAAACATACAAACTGAATTTTTTCTGTTTATCTGCTGAGGAATTCATTTAGAGCAGTAGACGTTCACTCATTTTTCACACAGGCCTGAGATTTTTCTCACCTTACACACAGTTACCATAGTCTGTCAAGGCCCACGCTGTGACTAGTTATATTGCTGTGGGTGTGCGTCCATTTAAATCTGTGTCATGTTATCTTGTCTTTTTTTTTTCTCTATAGGATGATTTTAGTCATTTTGTTTTCTCATTTTTATGTTTGTTTCTCCTAAAGGATGGTCTCACTTCCTTGCTGTTGGCAGCCAAACACAGTCATGCAGAAGTATGCAGCACTTTGCTCGACTTTGGTTCTGAAATCAACACTTCTGACAACAGTGGCAGGTATACAAAACAAAAAAACAACAAAAAAAGACCCCAACAAAGTCGACACACAATAAGACACAGGGAAAAAATTACAAATAAATTGTTGCTCATTGTAGGATATTTGATTGATGTTGAAGTGGTGATCAGTATGCTGTGTTGTCTGTGTTGTAGGACGGCCTTGATGCTCGCAGCCGAGTCCA
This sequence comes from Neolamprologus brichardi, assembly GCF_056152115.1. Lineage (NCBI taxonomy): Eukaryota > Metazoa > Chordata > Actinopteri > Cichliformes > Cichlidae > Neolamprologus > Neolamprologus brichardi. The sequence goes on along the minus strand of NC_142110.1, from coordinate 44,136,213 downwards.
ATGCAGTATCTGTTGTTGAAGTGTTGGTTAAGAGAGGAGCAGACTTGTCAACTGTAGATGCAGAAGGCCATGAGGTTTTACATTACGCTAAGGTCTCAGGCAGCTCTGAAACCAAAACTGCCCTTTCAGCTGCACTAAACAAGCATCCGGTCTCAGGTAAGAGTTGTGCATAAACACAAACCTACAATTCAGAGAAAGATAGGAAGTGAGTGCAACTGGCTTTATGCAAGTGTTTGTATGTAAATTTTATGGACAATGTCACTCAGGCTGCGGTAGGCAGGCATATTTGTTTTTAGGTTTTTCCCCCCCCCCCTTAAGGGCATTGCAGTGAACCAGTACATTTCCATGGAAACTTACTCTGTACCTAACCTCAGTCTTAACCCTAACCAAAAACAATGTGAGATTCAGTCTTAATGCTTTCAGGGTTTTTTTGCCCTCCCAAAACCTGATCAGTGCCAATAAAAACACACATACTACCCCTGTGAGACAGAGATCCATACTGCTCTGGGTTCAACACAGTCAACACTGCCACCTGCAGTTGGCTTCCTGTTACTGTTGAATTTTTCTTAGATGTTTAGTGTGTTGTACCTAACAATACCTTTCCATCTTTTTTGGCAGATACGAAGTCTCCTAAAAGTCCCCAGGTAAGATATTGACCATCAAAAGTACTAAAACACGTGAAACTCCACAGCGGATGACAGTGAATAAATATTTTAGCACTGCCAACTGATTTATAGAATTAGGAAGTAAAATAAGGAATAAAACCGACTTCAGACTAATTTCAGTTTCATAGCTACAAATAATATAGTTCAGTTTCTCTTATATGTTAGTGTCATAATTCCGAGCTTTGAAAAAAAAACTTTAATTGCTGTTTTTGAAAAACAAATCTTAATTCTTACTGTAGCACCCACCGATTGACTCCTTTTACTAACCAGCACTGAATCCCACTTTTCTTTCTCTTTTTTTTTGTCACCTTCCCTCTCTGCCTCTTTTGCTGGCTCTTCAGCATGATCAAGTAGCTAAGATAAGTGATGAACGGATCATAACTCCCAAAAAACGAAAAGCACCTCCACCTCCCATTAGCCCACCTCAGGTAAATGCATGTGTCTCTGTCTGGCGGCTTGTACCAGTGTGCCACTCTCCATATTAATATTAATGCATGTTTGTAGTGTATTCATACAAAGTAATATGAGAACAAAATCAGTGATTGCTTATTTACATACTATCTGTAAAGGTCTCTTCGACAAACTATTAACTGATTTCTGGTGAAAAAACATCAGCCAAATTTTTCCGTTGATGTAGCATGTATAATCACTGGCCACTTTATTAGGTACAGCTTTCTAGTACTGGGTTGGAGCCTCTTTTGACTTCAGAACTGCCACAAGTCTCCATGGCATAGATTTAATTAGGGGCTGGAAACATTCTTCAGAGATTTTGGTCCATATTGGCATGTTAGCATCACAGATGTCCATAATGCAAGTCTCCCATTTCACCACATCCTGAAGCTGCGCTATTGGGTTAAGAGCTGGTGACATTGGAGGTCATTTGAGTACCCTGTATTCCTTGTCATGTTCAAGAAACCAGTTTGAGATTATTTCAGCTTTGTGGTGTGGCATGTTATGCTAGAGGACATGGTTAGCAACAATACCCAGGTATTAAGTGATGGTAAGTTGTTAGTAATAGGTGCAAAGTAAAAAAAGAATATATGCCAAGCATCAGATTCTCCATTCTCATGTTCAGTTTGAACTTATTACACATGCAGACTGTCTGGACACAAGGCAGGATGGATCCATGCTTTCATCATGCTTACTCACAATTTTGACCCTGCTATCTGAATCTTGCAGCAGAAATCAATACTCATTAGACAAGGCCACATTTTTTCCAGTCTTCTATTGTCTAATTTTGATGAGTCTGTGCCAATCAAAAGCCTCGCTTTCCTGTTCTTGGAGGATTCGGAGGTGTTCTTCTGCAAGCCTTGATTGTATCAAGTGGTTATTTGTGTTACTGCTGTCTTCCTATTGGCTTAACGCAGTCCAGCAATGCTTCTCAGTTATCTAGCATCAGCAAGTAATTTTCACCCAGAGAACTACTGCTCACTGGATATTTTATCCTTTTCTGACCATTTTCTGTAAACCCTAGAGATGTTTTTTTGTAGGAAAATGCCATTAGCTCAGCAGTTTCTTTAATAATCAGAAATTCTGTTACTCAGTTTGAACTTCAGCAGGTTGTCTTGACCATGTATACATGCCTATATGTATTGAGTTGATGTCATGTGATTAGCTGATTAGGTATTTAGCATTAGGTATACTGAGCAGTTTAACAGGTAACCTATTAACGTGGCCAGTGTGTATATTTTATGCACTGACATAATTTATGTTATTTTAGTTGTTTACTAAAACATTTCAAGTAAGTTATGTTATACATATGGGTTTACAGTGCACACCATCACCTTTAATTGTAAGGTTTTCGTATCCAAATTCAATTAAAAGTTTAGCGATTACAACTCTTTTAGCATTTAATCTCTCTCTCTCTCTCTCTCTCTCTCTCTCTCTCTCTCTCTCTCTCTCTCTCTCTCTCTCTCTCTCTCTTCTTTTTTTTAAGAGGCCAAAGGTAAAAATTGTGGAAAGTGTGGCATTTGCAAGCTGTTTCTATAAACAGTCAGTGCAGTACAGGCCATCCTTAGGGATTGTAAAATGTCTGAGAGATGGTAGCGACATTAAAAGTGGACAAATCAATGATAGTAATTTATCAGGAAAATTAATGCAACAATCCTCCTTTAGAGCTCTGGACCCTCTTCCCCTTCAATTGTTACATCTACTGGCACTCCAGCATCCAACAAAAGTGACACTCCTAAAAGATTCAACTACAAGGTAACAGAAAATACAAGGTATTAAAAAAGAAATATGAAACTGAAAGCTGCATTAGCCTTTGGGCTTCCATTTTAAGTACTTGGGTAAATTCTTTCCATCAGCCTTCATATGATGTTTTTTTTCCTCCCAGTTTTTTCTGCCACTCGTCACTCCTTTCTCCTCCCCTTTTTTTTCACAGGAAGATGAGATCAGAGGAACAGCATTGAAAGAGGAGGTTGACAAGGAGAGAAACATGCTGCTGGAAACAATTGAAGACCTGAAGCAAACGGTGGAGACGGTGACGGGTCCTGAGCTGGATACAAAGGTGACTAATATATAGTTGACAACACTGTGGTGCTTTATTTAAATTCCATATATGCAGGTTTTTAAACCGGGTGTATTGACTAGACCAAATTATCTGGAGAAAAATAATTAAATTAATAATAAGTATTAGCATGCCTTGTACATGTGAGTACCCCACATAGAGTCAATATACTGCATTTATATGTATTTTGTATGAAAGTTAATCTCTTTTCATGCATTTAGGAAAAACTTGAATCACAGATGTTTGTGTTGTGCATATTTTAACTGAATATTTTAACTTTAGATTAATCTTAAACAGTTTTCTACGTATAATATGTTTACAAAGAAGCCAGCCTGCTTTTGTAGTTTAGTGCTAAACAAACATAACAGCTTTTCAGCATTCTTGAAGGAGGTCTATACTAAGCTTAAGACGTGCCACGACTCGTGTTGTTTTTCAGTAGGCAGGTGGTGGTCCTTAGCGTTGTCTTTATGTCTCAGTCTGGTATGTGAATGTATGTGTGCGTATGTCCTGGCAGGCCGAGCAAAGTTTCACAGCGTCTGCTGCTCTGGTTTCTGCTCTGCAAGCCAAGATTATGGCTCTCACTTTGGAAAACCAGCAACTTGCAAGCAAACTTAAGGTATGTAACCCATTCATTCATGCTCAGGAGTTTAGCTATGAAACAAACAACCAAAAACAATCAACGAAACAACAGTAAACTGCTTGTTTAAGCCAGGTTACTACTGCAGATTGACTGAAGTGATAGATTTAAAAAAAAAAAAAAAGTTTTCTGTTTTTTAACAAACTACAAATAATGTATTAGAAGTAGAAGTAGAGAAAAACAGAAGCACAGAAGAAGTCGGCTTACAGTGTTTCGGTGTTTGTTCCTTTTATGCCCGGCGGGAAATCATGAAGATGATGAATGCCTCTTTACTGAGCATGCTCGTTACACTTAGGAAATAGGAATGTGTCAGTTTAACTACAGATTACGTGACATTTGTTTGTGGTTTAAGCCGGATCCTGAAAAGCTTACGAAGACGATTGCGGTGGTTTTTGAAAGCGTTTAAGACTTCAAACAACAGGATTCACTTTACGTCATCAAGTATACTATTGTTTTGTTTTGTTTTTCACATTAATAGACACACAGAATAATTACACTTTTGTTTGCGTTTCCGTTCTAAGTTTTGTCCTAGAGCTTATTTAAAGCATATTAAAAAGGTAATAACTTGTGTACTCTTTATGGTTAGTTGAATGCTAGGGAGCACTAGGAAAACTGCAGAAAAGCTCAGCCTAACAACAACAACAACAACAACAACAACAGGATTACCAGCAAACTGTACATTCTTAAAAGCAGGGAACCTATAGTGTGCATATGCATCAGTGCAATGACTGGCTTATGTGTCATGTGTGTTTATTTCTGGTAACCAAAACGTAGTCCAACCTTTACATGTTTTAATTTAATGTTACTTTTTAAAGTAATATTACTCAACACTGGTTTCTGTTTAACCTCCTAAGACCCGAACTCTACCACGGCATGCTTTTTTAATTTCTCTTTGATATTTGGACTGATTGGGACCCAATGAGTGTAAAAACAAAGAATTACCAGATTTTTCTTTTTTTTACCTGATTTTTGTTCCTAAGAAAAACAAGAGCCACATATTTGTTTTAAATTTTGATAGAACAGTAGCAGTATAATGTCCTCATAAGTGGATATCAGGCCCTAGTAGAGCAAAATTAAATATTTTGGTCTAAATAACTCAAAATGTGATGTTCACATATGTGGACGCCAGGTCCTAGGAGGTTAAATAAACAAAGCTGACACTCTAATTATCCCTCCTGTCCTCCCTTAATGCTGCTAAGTGTTGCTCAGTACAGTTGAGTAAATGAGCAATAATGCATTTGTGTAATATCTTATATCTAATTGTTAATTTAGTGGGTGTGTGCATTATTAATTAATCTGCCAATCCTGATCAAATTAAACAGTCGACCCAGCTTTGTGGTGTTTTCATAAAGTGACTGTGCCCTAAAATTGTGTAAATGTGGCTGAGATTGAATCCATCAGATTGTGTGTGATAGAAAGAAAACATGGCCACTGGCTGTGGATTTTAGTAAGAAGTGCCCTAAGTGTTCAGTAAGAATAGAAAAGTGAAGGTCTATAGTGTATTTTTCATTAAAAAACATATAATTTTTTTTATAAATATAAATTTGAAAAAATATTTTATATGAAAAATTTGACTCCTATTCTTAAGACACCCACAGCTATATAAATACTAGAGATGGACCAATCCGATATTATGTATCGTATGTGTCACGTGATAGAGCGGCTGTTGTCTCCGAGACCGGTCGGTGGTCTGGTGGAGCATTTGGAGCCTCGCTACATGCTTCCAAACCGCAGCATTTAATCTCAGAGAAAACTATCCCAGAGAAGTAAAGCAAGTGTGTATAAGTTCATCTCTGAATGTTTGAATAGTATTTCCGCGTTAAGCTTAACAACTGATATTTGGAGCCACAGCTGGACTGGCCATCGGAGTTTCATATTGAGGAGAAAAGGAATCGATTTGTCCCGTACTTCAGCTAGAATGGGGGGAAAAAAAGACACAAAGCTGGAGTTATTCTGTTTTTGCTGCACAGCTGCCTCTTCTTCTCTCATTCTCTCCCCCTTCCTCCCCTGTTGCTACTTCAACCATGAAACTGATCAATGATCAGCTGGTCGGCTTTTCTGTCGCAAGTCCCGTCTTTCTTGTTTGTTTATCGCCCACTTTGCGCCAGAAAGAGGAAACCAGCGGATAAACAACAGCAGCATGTTTAAGCGTGATAAGCTGTTGTTAGAATTTATTTTATATTAATTTCTAGTATCAGCTGATGTTGGCTGGAGCCACAGCTGTAAAAGCTGCTGGTCATGATATCGGTTTGGATATGTGGTGAGAGGGAAACATGAAGATGAAACCAGATGTCCTTACTGAATCATCAGAGCTGAACAGGTGATGGACAAACAGGTTTACCTTTTAGGTGACATGAATGAGTTGAAGGGAAGTTATGAACTGTTTCTGAGAGACAAATAACACCAGGATCCTTTTCTAAGTAGCTGACGGCTGGTAACTGTGCAGGGGCGGATCTAGCAAAGTTTTGCCAGGGGGGCCAGGTAGGGCATTAACAGGGAAAGGGGGGCACAAAAAATACTTTTATTTGTTATTTCATTTAAAATGACTAACTTTTAATAAATAATTATCTGAATCTTACAACCAAAATGGTCATCTGATTAAATGTATAGAAAACCATAATTGTATATAGTAACTATTAAGTCTAATATACACCCTAGTAAGCTATAGTACTTTTTCCTTTGGGAAGATACCATCTCTGCAGTCTGCAATACTGTTGAAGCAAGATGTTGAATCTATTTAATTATTGCAGAAAAATAATTGATTTCTGTGCATTTGTTTTACACGTGCATTAAATTAAAGTTGATTACGTCAATTAAGCATCGTGAGGTGGGAGGTGGTTCCCAAATATTTTTGCTGGGAGTTTGCAACCCTGTTAGTTAGGTTGTTTAATATTTCTGCTAAGTACTCTTTAAAACACCAGAATAAGGAGGATGGAGTAGGTTTAAGTTCATTAGATTGATCAGTGTTGCTGAACTATGAAATATTTTGGGTGCAGTGTATTTTTTGCATACAAGTATAACAGAATAGCTTTAGTGTTTTGTTTTTTAAAACTTGAGTATGAACAAAATGCAGCAATATATTTATAAAAAACAGTTTTATTGATTAAAAAACACACTATATCGGATTCATATCGGTATCGGCAGATATCCAAATTTATGATATCGGTATCAGACATAAAAAGTGGTATCGTGTCATCTCTAATAAATACCTCTGTTTTTTGCTTTGTAGTTAATCAATCAAAGCGAATGTGAGAGAAAAACATAGCTGCGGTTTCATTACTGAGCTTTTTGTATTTCCAGCCTCACTCACTTTCATTCACTTTTGCCTGTTCCCTCATCCCACAGAAACATCCATCCCTCCAAGGAAATGAAAACCTGAAGGAGATGAGTCGTCCAAACAGCATTGCCTCCAACTCATCTTTCCACTCTACCCAGGATGAGTTTGAGTCATTGCCTCAAGTCCCCTCCACCACCCAAGTAGAAGGAGAAGATCCAGGAGCTGACTCTGTGATACTGGAGGAAGAAGAGAGGGAGAAACTACGAGGAGGAGGCGAAGAGGAGATCAGATTGTTGAGGCAGACATTAGAGAAAGTTCAGAAAAAACTGCTTGAAACCAGGAAGGAAAACCAGTCGCTTCAGGCTCAGCTGAAGCCAGAGCGAAGCAGGGAAAGAGAGGACAATGAAAGTGACAGAGGAAGAGAGAGAGAGCTGATGGAGAGTCTAGCAGATCTGCAAGCCAAGCTGACTGACACTCAGGAGAGATACCACCAAGCTGTGGAGGAAGTGGAGAATCTGAGAGTACAGGTGGGAACGAGAGAAGGCCAGGACAGTCAGAGACTTACATCATCCACACTTGAACATGAAGTAACGCAGCTAAAGGCCCAGCTCACCCAATCAGAGTCAGAGGTAGATAAAGCAACACAACATTTCAAACGTCTGGAAGAGGCACTGAAGAAGACGGAGGAGGATAGAGAGAGCGCTAAACAGAAAGAACAGAGGGCAGCACAACTTGAGGAGCTGTACAAGGAGGCACAGGAGGAAGTCAGGGTGCTCCAGGTAAATGCAGGGTTCTTCTATATGAACAAAATTGATTTGTCCAACCTTCGTAGTCTGTTTCATCTCTGCTTGAGGCTGACAATTCAAGATTCAGCTGATATCAGAGGAGCAGAGTTTTTTTTTTCTTTAAACTGCTTTTTAAAATGCAATTCACCACATATCATTCATCTTTATGGCCTGCAATTTATCCCCTTTCTGTTGTTTAGGAGGCTCTTAAGGGCACAGTGCCTGTTGAATCTGCAGCCAAAGACTTTGAAGAGATGAAGGCTGCCCGAGATGAGGAAATCACTGGACTGCAGCTCCGCTGCAGGGAACTTTCACGCTCCTACAGTGAAACCAAAAATCAGCTCAATGCCACTCAGAAACAGCTAGCTGAAGCTCAAGCTGAGAAGAGTACGGCCCCTTCTCCAACTTTGGAACAACAGGTGCAGGTGTTAAACAGTAAGGTGGAGGAGCTGCAGAGGCTGCTAGCAGAGGCTGAGAAGAAATATTCATCTGCTCAAGAGGAGATTTCACTACTGAGGAAGGCGGCAGAGGTTCAGGCACAGAACTCCGTGGCTCTTGCTGATCAAATGCAGGTGATGTCGTCTCTGGGTAATGCGATCAAAGAGCTGGAAAATGAGGTGGAAGCCTTGAAAGAGGAGCTACATCAAAAGACCACACAGGTGGAGGCTCTTCAACACAGGTGAGACACAAACACAAAACTAAATATTTCAAATTTTGATGATGAACATGTTTCCTATTTTTTACTGAGCTCCACCTTGGTTGGCTACAACAAAAATCTTACTTATACATTGACGCACATGTATAAATAACCTTTTCATACATTATTTAGTGATGTAACACAGAGACAGAATTTATGGATAACGTGAAATAATAACAAGTAAAAGAACCTAATATTGTACTAATGATTATCAGTAAATGAGTATAAAATTAAGGCACAGACTATATATAAAAGAAGGATGCACATAATGTACCACAAAATCACCGATAGGTCTTGTGGTGTAGCAGCCTCAAGGTTAGCATAATGATGCCAAAAGTGATCATAATGAGGTAATAGAGTGCTAGTATTAGTGTTATCAGCTAATACTAATTGGTTTGTTTAGCAATGTATATCTGTAGAATGGCACTTGATTTTTGAGTTTCCTGCAAGTGTAACTATGCAAGTTAATGAAAGAACAAACAAGCTGACTAATCTTGATTGTTAGAGAAATACATTTATCTCATTTTTTTAAAATGTGAAAATGAAAAAAATAAAATTTATTAAAATATATTCACATCAATTACAGGGTTACTGAGTTTATCCGTTTCCATTAAATGTTCCTCCCTGCTAGAATAAAATGTACTTTAGTTCTAGTTACTACCATGTGTCCCTTTCACAAACAGGCTGACAGCTGAGAAGGATGTCACCCCAGATGACTCAGTCTCCCGTGTGGAGCATGACACAGTGCGGGAGCAGCTGGAAGGTGAAGTGAACCATCTGACACACCTCCTCCAGGAGGCCCTCAGGAAGCAGGATGAGATGGCTCTGGAGGCTGCTGATGCCTGGCAGAAGGTGGGAGGATAGGCAAAAACAACATATCCACTTTCCAAAGGCTCTTTTCTCTCTAACATTTAGTACTATCTATTCTTAACACTTATCTTAACCGCTCATGGATCCATCAGGCACGGGATAATGGTGCAGAGCGAGAAGCCCTGCAGGAGCTAGTTATGTCAAAGGAGAAGGAGAACCAGACGCTGACCTCCAAACTGGCCGAGTCCCAGGATGCTGTGTGTCAGCTCAAACAGCTGGTGGAGAATCACACTGCATCAGAGAGAGAAAAGAACAAGAGGGTCAGTAATGAAATGGCAGCTAAAAGTATTTTCATTTCACGGTGAACTTGTTCAACTTGTTCTATCTTGTTGTAGATAGATGACCTGTCTCGAGAGGTGGTGAAACTGAAGGATGCCTTAAACAGCCTATCACAGCTCTCCTACAGCTCATGCTCCCCCTCCAAACGACAGCAGCAAAATCAGCAACTCGAGACGATGCAGCAGCAAATCAAACAACTGCAGTACCAGCTTGCTGTAAGATTTCTCATTAATAATTAGCAAATCGATTTAAAAGCTCCCCACAGGTCACAGAAATGTTCCCTTAAACTGCTTTTGTAATAAGTTACAGCACAGTCTGTCACCACACACACACACACACACACACACACACACACACACACACACACACACACACACACACGTATAACAGCCAAAGCACAGCCATGGAAACAGCCACATTCCCAGGTTTGTCACCCCCAGGCTGCAGTTATAATCAGAGAGATCTGTGTGACCAGTGCGACCTTCTGGGGGCTCTGTAAATTACTTACACTAGCTTTGATATAAATAAAGTACAGTTGTTAAGTTTGGGTTTGCCTCATGTCTTTTTAGGAGTCAAAGAAGCAACACAGTGAAGTAGTGTCGGTTTACAGAATGCACCTCCTCTATGCTGTTCAGGTAAGTCCATCCGTTTGTTTATGTCTTCTTGGACTACAGCTTAATGATGTTCACTTTTAAGGGATCAGGTCACCCTAACTAACTTTAAGTCAGGCATTCAGATACTTTTGTTTGTGATTCGTTGGAAGGTTTTTCAAATGAATGTCACTTAATATTATCCACCTAGTAATCACTTTAGCAGTTGTTTTCTATATTTTTAGTCAGTTGACTAACTGACCGTCTGTCTTGGACCTTTAGGGGCAGATGGACGAGGACGTCCAGAAAGCCTTGAAGCAGATCCTGATGATGTGCAAAATGCCAAGCCAAGCCAACGAAGCCTCCTGAGACAAGCTGGGAGTGCTTTACCAAAAGCATGTTGTCAGACACACGGTGCCTCCGGATGAAGCTTGAGGATTTGTTTATAAGGAACTGGTTTACAATCAGGTGTTCATTGCCTTTACCTAATGTCATTTTGACCCAGTTACCTAACGTACACCTGGTATCAACATGTCTAGGTAGCTTACTGTAATGTGAACGCACATGTAGTTGAAGTCGGCCGTGTCCTCCCAGCTCATCTTCTTGTTAATCACATCGCAGGCACAATCAAGACAATGAGAGGCTGTTTTAATACCAGGATGAATGCAAACATTCATGGACCGGCTGTCAGGATCTAGATATAGCGTGCATGTTCATACCAGGTGGAATTGGGGCGCTAATGTTAGCATGTTTGTCAGGTCAGCGTTGTGCTCATCAGCTCACTGATAATTCAGATAAACAGAGGAACCAGGTGTTTATCGTGTCTGTACCAGCCAAATTTAAAGTGTGTACATGTTAACACTACACTGAAGATGTGCAGTAACCCTAAATCACATGCAGTTGCACACGTGCACCCATCAGCCCAGTGAAAACAGTGAGTCCGTTTCTGTTCGAGTGTCTATTTTTTGATACAGCAGTGTTAGTATTATCTGAGTTTGCTGTAAAATGTTAACTGTCCACATTTTCCCGATAGAATTAAAATAATTTGTGCTGTGTTAACAATTGCATGAGTCTTTGCTCTACAGCAGCTCAAAAATTGCTGGACTTGTATGAAGAAAAAGCAAAATGCTGTTTGATATTTTCCTATCAGTTAAAAAAAATTGTAAAAAAAAAAAAGAAATTATTGAGCCGTTTTACCCTGTCGTGTGTTTTTGGTTTTTTTTTTTGTTATTTTTTAAATAACTGTACTTAAATGATAAGGGTTGATATCTTAGATGTCCTTGTTTTGTGTCAATGTTTTTCCTCGAATATAACAACGCACTATTTGTTCCAGTGGCACCTGAATTAGAACATTTTTCTCTTAATATTAATATTATTATTATTATTTTTACATATGAGGGGTTAACTGTTTACTGTAGTAAAAAAGTAAAAAATCTGAATTGTAACAAAAGTCCAGCAGTGGGCTGAATATTTTTGTCTTTCTGACACAGAGGGGGATAAGAGTTTTACTTTTTATATTCCCTCTACTCTTCTAAGAGTTGCAATCTCTTACATGAAAAGCATGTAAAACGTATTGCTTGATATCAGATGGTTGAGTTGTGTAAAAACAAAACACAAGTTCTCCTATCATGTGCCTGTAATCACACAGTATTTTTTTCTGGCTCTACAGCAGCTTCAACAGGATTCTTTGTACCATCTTTTAATTTATTTCTCTTTACCAGGAATTGTATTTTTCCCCCTCTTTCCCTCAGTTTGTAATACTCTTCTTTCTCTGTGCTCCTTTGTGTGTGCAGAACAACACAGTACAGTGTACTGTACTGTGTTTTTGAATTTTTTTGACAGTCTTCTAGATTCCTCTAAACTGTTTTCACACCACACTTTTTTTTGCCTTAGAGCCGCAGACTCTACTGGACACTTTTAAAATGCACAACCCGTTCACTGTTTAACTGGAGTCGTACTGAATTAAATTGTATCTAAGTGACTGACCTTTGTTTCTCACTGACCAGGTCTTTATCACCCGTCTGAGAATTGTTTGATCGTATGCGTGTCTTCAGTTCTTCTCGTTTTCTCTAAGCCTTGACTGAAACGTTTTTACCAAGAAAGGGAAACAAAGAAGCAGCTTGTCCTGTTGGTTGTTTCTTTACTAACACTTTTGTAGTAAAAAGAGAAACTTGTTTGACAACTGTATTTTATCCACATAATAAATTTTGAAGATACTGCACATTTATCTGTTTTCTGTTATGATTAAGAAAAAGTAGCATTTAACCAGAAAATGAGTGATGACTGAGTGCTTATAGCTAATAGGAAGGCAACAGTAAATCATATGATTGGGGATCATACATGAACACTACACAACACAATACATAATTTATATATTTATTAGGTACACACGTTCAACTGCTCAACGGAAATGGCCGAGACGACCCCCTGAAGTTCAAAGAGTCCGAATGAGGAAGAAAGGTGATTTAAGTGATTTTGAATGTAGTATGGTGACTGATGCTGATCTACTGGGATTTCCCACACAACCATCTCTAGGGTTTATAGAGAATGGACTGCAAGAGATGTCAAAATCCCTTGTTGATGGCAGAGGTAAAAGGAAAATGACCAGACTGCTTCTAGCTGATAGAAAGGCAACAGTCACTCAAATAACCACCTGTTGCAACCAAAGTCTGAAGACAAGCATCTCTGAATGAAAAAACAAAACAAAAGTAACCTTGATTGAAATGGACTTCTACAATTTGCACAGACTTGCCAACACTGGACAACAGAAGATTAAAAAAAATCATTGCCTGGTCTGAGGAGTCTTGATTTTTGCTATAACATTTGCAAAGCAATGTCGTAATTTGGCGTAAACAACATGGCAAGATGGATCGATCCTGGCTTGTATCAACAATTCAGGGTGCTGGTTATAGTTTAATGGTATGGGGGGATCACCTATTTACCTAACCCCACTACGTACCCAGAGAACCCATGCAGGCAGGGGAGAACATGCAAGCTCCACAGAAAGGTTTCAAACTCATGACCTTCTTACTGTGAGACAACAATGCTAACCATCATGCCACAGTGCTGCTACTGTGTGATTCTGTCATGTGAATATGTTTCCAGCACCTTGTTAAATCTATTAGGAAGGTGTACCTAATGAAGTGGTTGTTGAGTTGTACCTTCTCTACTTCTTCTTCTACGCCTACCAACTATTGAACTTGTACACCAGAACACTTTAAGGATCTGGCACTTTAGTCAGCAAGCACCTCTGGTAGACCCCCCCCCCCCCCCCAAAAAAAAAAACCAAAAAAAAAAAACCAAACAAACAAACAAACAAACAAAAAACCTCTGTATATGTGACTCGACTAACAGGATGCACTGGCCTCATAAGTATTTACCAGTATTGACCAACTTCAATATTCGCAGGCCACAATACTCCTTTGCAAACACCAAGTCATTCTAGCAAAATTAGATTTAACACATGTTTTGGATCCAACTTTGAGAGAATCAGCCACAAGGTTTCTTCTTTCATCTCAGAGTCATTAAAACATGAACTCACACATGTGCTTGGCAAAGATCACCAGCCAACAATTACTGGACAGGTAATGTATGACCACTAGATGGCGGCCATCACTAACACTAGATCTTTCATATCCTAATAAGTGGTTTTTACAAAGATATCTTTATCTAAAAGGGGACAACCAAGTGAGATAAAATTTACAATGATACCCTGTAAAGCAGGCTGAGATCTCAACCAAACTGTCCACTTTGTATGAAAAAGACTTTCAAACAAGTCTAATGTATGTATGTGATATAGTGAGGCCATTTTGACTCAACATTAGATTGTTTTTTCTTTAAAAAAAACTCTCCACAAATCTCCACTTCAGAGTTTAATATATCAAGGGAATTAAAAAAATAATAATCTAGGATGTATTGTTTGTTTTTCTGTTGGTTTAGGCCCACCAGCCTCCATGTCAACACTCTGTCCTCCTTCAATGTCCTCTCAGCTTTGGCTCTCAGAAGTTCTGCCAGTCTGACTCTTGAGTAATGTATCTGCCATTCTGTTTCCTCTAACCGGTGGCACAACTACTTCGTTTCCTGCCCTGGCCCTGTGTTCTGCCCGCAGGCAAAGACACACTTCCACATAAGGATACACACACCTCTGCCTTTACACGACAACTTCCTCTCAATCTTGCTTTCACACACGTTCTGTCCTCAGGCCTTGGGTGTTAGTGGGCCCTAATCCAGTTAGGACTCATATTTGTCGAGCATCACAGCTGCAGAAAACTCTCCAAGTCTGGAGTCTGTGAGTGGCAGGATGAACTTGGCTAAAAGTTCGAGGCTATGATTTATGATGAGTAGAGCCCAACTTTTACGAGTTTGTGTTTGGTTACTTGACTACAGTTCAACAGATTTTTCACAGTTTTCCTGAAGCTTTAACTTTGAATAAAGACACCACAAAGGTAGGTTTTTCTTTATCTGCTTATTCCAAAGACTCAAGTGTAGGTAAAGCAGGAAATAAAACATGAAATAATTAGATATATTTCAGGTATTTTACTGCCAAATGTGAAATCCTGCCAATGTTATTGCTGCTAATGGTTGCAGCTGCCTAAGTATGAAAATTTGCCATTTATTATTACTTATTTCATATGCTAAAACTGAAAAAACTTTGAGTTTCATCCTTTTTAATAGACGGTTTATTTAGGAAATAATCTGTTAATCTGCAATACCATCTTTATTTAAATACTCAAAACCAGAAGCTGTGTTTTTGTGAAAAAAAAAAAAAGATATCAAAGTGGATGTTAATTTTGTCAGTTATGTTTCCATGCCTAAAACTCACTCTTTGACAATAAAAACACTCCACTGTCATGCTAAAATTTAAGAGGTTGAAAGATTTACACAGTAAATCTCTGGGGACCCAGGGGTGAGCTGTGGGGGACTCCAAACCACAGCCTGGATATATTTTGAGCATGTGTTTACAACATAGTGTTCCTAACTATCTAGATTTCCTAAAACAAACAAATAAATAACAATTCTGTTTTGTGAAAAAGAGTTCAGAAGTGAGGAGACAGAGTAAAGCAAAAGGGAAGAAAGCATACCAGAAGGTCAAAGCCCAGGAGAGGAAGGCCGTTGCTGAAGGAGCCCATTCAGGGAGGAAATGAGGCGAGTTTGTGGCCAAAAAAATACCAAAAAAACCCAAGGAGAAGCAAGAGCAGCAGATCAAGGGGGACAAGTGTATATGTTGAATCACCAGGAGGATGACTAATCCACCACTGAGACTCTCTTCTGAAGTAGCGTACAAACTCGACTCAGCTGCCAAAGGCATGAGAGGAGCAGGCTAAGGAGAGGAAGCTGCTGATGAAGAGGTCAGCCCTCTTGTTAGTTTTCTTGACAACCATAACTTACTAGTGATTAAAAATGGCAGCAATAAAGTTGTGTATTTTGATCTTCCACCTTGTCACATTTTTTAAAATGTTCTCTGTTTTTTTGTTGATTTTTTTGCTGTTTGTTTAAACTCTGTATTTCCGGCTAATCAGGATTTGTGTTCTTAGTAAATATTGTTGAATGGCTTTTTGCTAACGTGCGTCATAACTCGCATGCTTGCTCTAAGAGAGCTGGCCTGTAATGTCAGCGTAAGTGTCGTGTATTTGTTTCTGTTGTTCTCCTACTTAATTATTTCCGAATATTTTCGGCTGGTAATAATGACATCTGGACCGGGACTCTTTTTGCCTGTCTTTGAACTGCTGTGAGTTTACAGAAAGATTTATTTACAGGCATTGTTGTGTCTGCTCGCCAGGTGCAAAACAGTCTGCCCTAATCAAATTTAATACCGTGAGTGCTTAGAGGTTCTTCTGTCTGCTATCAACCTCTCTGCTTTGTGAAAATGCAGGATTAAAGAGACAGAATGCACACAGTTTGTCGTCTGTACATGTAAAGGTGTGTGCAGAGCAACATTGTTGTATATATCTGTAATTTTACAGGGCTCAAAATATTTTGGACAGTAATGTGTGTG
This sequence comes from Neolamprologus brichardi, assembly GCF_056152115.1. Lineage (NCBI taxonomy): Eukaryota > Metazoa > Chordata > Actinopteri > Cichliformes > Cichlidae > Neolamprologus > Neolamprologus brichardi. The sequence goes on along the minus strand of NC_142110.1, from coordinate 44,119,909 downwards.
TAGGCAGCACTGTTGCCTCACAGCAAGAAGGTCTGGGTTTGAATCCATCATCTGGCTGAGGCCTTTCTGTGTCTTCATGCTCTCCTCATGTTTACATGGGTTCTCTGTTGGTACTCCGACTTCCTCCCACAGTTCAAAGACATGCAGTTAGTGGGGTTAGGTTAACTGGTGATTCTAAATTGCCTGTAGGTGCGAATGTGAGTGTGAATGGTTTGCTGTTGCTCTGTGTTAGCCCTGTGACAGACTGGAGAACTGTTCAGGGTGTATCCTGCCTCTTGCCCTGTGGCAGCTGGGATAGGCTCCAGCCTTCCTGTGACCCTGAAAGCAACAATTAAGGGTGATTAAATGGGATTAACCAGGCTCTTATGTTTAGCTTGGTACATATTTATCAGCATGTACTGTATATTAGCAGAGAAATAATAATACTTTAAAAAAAAAACAAAAAAAAACGAGCGAGTAAATAATAATCCAGGAAAAGGTCACCAACATGTAGCCACACATCTGAAAGCATATTGATTTGCTCCCCTGATATTTAAAGGCAAAGGTTAAAGGTATCTGATCAACAGTATGGGGATACTTTTATGTCTGGATTGGTCCTCAACTGTGTAAACTCTACTGAGTGAAAAGAAAAACTGAACTTTAGCTTGACAATCAAATTCTGACTCCTAACTTCATTATTTGCTTGTGTGCCTCCTGCTAAATGGTTTGGCTCACTAACAGGCCCCAATAGCCCTTACAATTTCTCATTGACTGCAGTCTCCATGGACAGATTATTTTACTCATAACACAGAATATATTTTTATATATGCAACCAGAACAATGAAAATGAATAAGTGGTGCCAGGCATAGAGAACACTGATCATATCTTGTGTCTCTCTCAATCTCCTAGGAGTAATTTTAGTGATCGTCACCAACTGGCATTCAGCTTTAAAAAAAAAAGCTTGCAAAAACATCACACAAACAAAGGATTTTAATTTGCTGCTAAAGCTGGCTGATGTAAAGTTTGGGGTGGGGTCAAAAACTAACGAGGGTGGGGCTACGGTGATGGCTACATTCATTATTTGTACTGTCTATACATGTGGCACTGTTGTCCACCTATTCCAGGTTCTTATTAAAGTGGCAGTCTGTCAGACTGCAGAGCAAGTCTCGAGAAAGCAGCTGATGGATATCAAGGACCACCACAACAACACTGATTTGGCTATGCTGCCAGAGGGTAAAAAAGACAAAGGAAGACCCATGGTAGACCGGTTAATAATAACTGAACTTCCAAAATAAAAGTTGAAAATTAGTTGAAGCATATATTACGGTAACTTAATATTCCCGGACTGTGTGTTGGCTGGATGGAGCCAATCCCTGCAACCAGATAGAGGCTGTTATACCAGCATATTAATACTGGTGTTTTAAATGAAGATTTCATTAACAACATAAAGGTGTAGTTTATGATTTGCTACATTTACTTTTATTAGAATCTCCTGACTGAATATCTTACAGCCATCTTCTACAGGCCTAGCAGAGCTTGCTAAATATACTAGTTTCCGGGGGAAAAAATGGAGCTATCTTCTCGGTGGATGCATTGTCTCCGTAAACAACTTATGTGACTCTACACCTCCAACAGATTGTTTATCTGTTGTTCATCTGCTGAGTTCAGTGACCAGCCATTCTATTGTGACATGTAGTTGTGTTAAGTGCCTCTCAGAAATGCTAGGCACAATTGGCTTTTGGCATCCGGCCTGTTATCAACAGTTAAAGGTTTCGGTATGTCAGTAATTTCGGCCATGATAACTACTTGCATGTTTTCAAGTCATCAGCGGCCTCGGTAAAAAAAAACCCCAGAGTAATTCTCACTGATCCGTAGCTCTCTCTCTCTCTCTCTCTCTCTCTCTTTTTGGAAGAACATGGAGACCACAGGGGTGTTTACATGTGTATTTTAATGGGAGGTCTGATGGTAGTGAAATAAAACACGTCTGACATTTTTATGCATTTCAATCTGCTTTTTCGGTTCCAGTCCCAATTTTTCTGTCTTCACTTTACATCTTTCACCTAATTTTTTATCTCATTTATCTCCAACCTCCTCATTTTTCACATTTGCACCCCTGAGCCCTGCTGTACATCTCCACGGTTTGTCACTGCTGTGCGCCAACTTGCATTCCATCTAATACAACCGCATTTTATTGTCATATAATTAAGTGATGTGTGGAACATGTTTGCTGTGTTCAGCCACCAAGCCATCAAATGTTCTCAGTTTGTCTAACACAGGCTGGCCTTGAAATAAGACCCCGCAGCAGACGAATGGAGGGGCGTAAGAGACGCATGCAGCTTAATTGCTGCAAGATGTAACCTCGCCTGCAGCCCGCGGCCTACAAACACACTCGCACACATTTATGCATGTGAAAGCCAGCACAAACACACAAGCATGTGTGCAAGTAGAAAACGCACTGGAGGAAACACAAACTGGTCTAAGTGTGTTACCAAGTGACAGCATGGCAACGGAGGAGGGGGTTCACATGCTTTTTTTTTTTTTTTTTTTTTTTGGAAAAGCAAGGTTTTAATTCAACAAGAGGCCATCCTTTGATGGGGAACACTCAAAAGCACTTCTCTCTGAAACCAAACCAAACCAAACCCATCCAAAATCTACGTCGTGCATTTCCTTACCGCCATGTTTAATGGATAAAAGATGATATTAATGCAAAGATTCTTTGGAGTAGTCTCCTTTTGGCTCTTCATAAAAGCCCACAAAGCATTACTGAGTAGAAACGCTGACCAGTATGGGAGGGGATTGAGGCAGGAAAGAGGCCTGATTTGATCTTTAGCAGTTTTAAAAACCACAGGGATCCCCTCTAAATTAAGCCATTACAATATAACATTTCCAGGACAGCTGATACGGTGCAGCATGTGAACATTTAGTGTTGTCCCACGCCGATGAAAAACAATAAAGAATGTGTGACCATCATGTAGTTCCATAAAGAATCAATTGGGAAAGTTGGAAAAGCTGTTCACTGGAACATTTCCTACGGGGAGGAGAAAAAAACAAACAAAAAACGTACATTTGAAGACTTGAAAAACATCATCTCGATTGTCGCTCCAGGCCGCACGCTAGAATGACATCACAAATTACGCCCTTGACTCTTTGGTTTCTTGCTTTCGGAGAAAAGCAAGTTGGGTCCCTTAAAAGGGGATTTGACAACGCTACACCATCTCTGGGCACGTCGATGAAGTTCCCTGACATCATAGCGCTCACTGCGGTGGCAACCCAGGTCACTGAGGTACAATTACACTCACCACTATGGGAGACCGCAACACAGCAGACACAGAGAAGTTCAGCAGGAGGGTCCACCACGGAAACACTGCAAGCAGTGCATTGCGAGTGGTTATAGAAGCCATGGTTAAGTTACTGCAAACACAAGAAGAGCCACTGATAAGGTGCCTGTTCTGATTTAGCACTGAAGTTACATGAGAAGGAAGAAGATACCATTTACTGCGCTGTGTTTCAGGAAAACATAAGCCAGCTACCTGTTTGTGTATGCACAGTAAATATTCAAATATTGATTGTATTTAAGCCATAATCGTTGTGCTGCATCACAGATTAAACATGTTGTTTTCCTCTGAAATAGATGTGGGATAGTTGGATGAGTTCCCCGATCTGAGCAAGTTTTGGATACAGATGCAACCCCTCGAGATATTTATTTCTGCATCTGATTTAGCACAGAATGATTGCAGCAATACAGTCTGGAGGTGGGGGTAATAGCAGCGGGCAGAACAAGGCCTTTGATCAGACCATTTTCATGTTTATGTTTTACATTAAAGCATCTTACAAATATGTTAATAGTGAGTGTGTCCCAGGGCACCTACACTTTAAAACCAAACAAATCCTACAAGAGTATCACATGATCGTGTGTATGTCATGAAAAATGTGTGCAAATAAACTTTGGTAAGGAGCCACAACAACAGCAAAAAAAAGGAAAAAAAGTGCAGAATGCTGTTTCAAATTGTAAAAGAGGACACAATTACAACATTTCTGTAACAACTATTAATTGAAAGCAGGAGAATCACCTTTTGAAGCCCATCGGCTGCTTTTATCCAACGGGACTGTCAGCTTGTACGTGTCACTTCAGTGTTCACCTATGCACTGACATTCTGGATGCCTGGTGATTTAATTGTCATGCTCTGCCCCGCCATTCTCACTCTAGACCAGGCTTCCTAGTTTCAGGTCCTCTCGCTCACTCCAGCCTCCACACATCAGGTTCTGATGAGTCTAACTGGAAACACGTGCTCCACGCTGGCTCCCCCGACAGATGGGACAATAATCATATTATTAATGACACAGAGAAAGAGAGAGAGAGAGAGAGAGAGGTAGGGTGGGGTGGGGTGGTGTTTAGGGTGGGGGGAGTGGAGAAGGAAAATCCACCCTCCTCAAAGGCTTTCTGGTCTTAAATAGCTCAACGCTGAGCTGCTGACGCTTCTGAGGAAGTTATTATAGGAAAAGAGCACCTCTGTGTTTGCATATGGAATATCCTCTCAATTTAACTCAGTGATCACCAGGCTTAGCCCCGTGTCCCTCATTTTAAAGCAGCTGAACTCTGGATGGACCCTGGTTCATGCACTGACTTGGGAAAATGTGTGTGTTTCAAATATATGTAGACTTCTTTGAACTTTTGTTGTAGAGCTCATCTATTTTTCAGTGAAATTACGTGTGTGCCTGAGAGAAATGACACTTGAATACGAATCGTTCTGTATCCACTTTGTAAATTCAAAGGGTCACTTTATCTGATCTCTTTCAAGTGGGTGGGGAAACCAATGACAACTTTCTGTGCTGCAAATTAAAGACAAAAAAACTTTTAAAACCTGCAGGTCCTCGATTTGCCACTTGAATTTGGCTCCAAAAGGGGCTATTTTTCAGACTCCAGTGTTACAATATCCAAATTTTGAGAAGAAACAACAAAACAGCAAAAACAAAAACAAAAACAAAAAATTAGTTATTTTATGCATAATTAGAGGCTTGGCCACTTTGAGTGAAAGTGGCCAAACCTTTGTCTTGTTCGCCTGGTTGCACTCACAGGCAATCATTCTGCAGTCGCACTAGAGAACTTGGTAAATGGAGACAGCAGTATAATGACTTCAAAGACAGGAATCAGGTTGGCAACCACTTGCAGCCGTCTTCAAAGTGAATCGATGTGCTAGGACAGCAATACAACAACAATAAGATGGAGTCATGCTGCTATCAGTTTGAGTTTAAATGCGTAGGCAATTATATGCAATCTGCTAGTGATTAACTGTGACAAACTGGTGAAAATCTCCAATCTCTCGCTGTTTACATATATACAGAAATTCACATTAACAGTCAGAGTTTGATAGATTTGCAGCAGAAATTCAAAACATTCCTCAATAAATAGTGATGTAGTTGCTGCAGGATGGCAATTTAACTGCAAACCTTGCTCAGCAACCCTGCTTTTATAAAATAATTAGTTGAGTCCCTCATTGTAGGAGACTTACAAATTAGAGGACAGTTATTTGCAAAAAATCACCAATCTGTCTGAGAGTGATTGCAATTAGTCCAAGATAGACAGCAATTGTTTGCCTCCCACCAGGTGAACTGTGGAAATCACCTTGCAGTCACCTGGTGAATGGTCAAACAGAGGTTGACGGTGTTGCTGGCTTGACTTCTGGATCACCACTTTGTTGCTACAACTAACTGCAAAGCAAAATAAATCAGTGCAATCACTGAGCAACCGCTCATTTTTCAGTCACAGAGAAGTTTCCCTCAATTGTTACTGAGCCATTAAAGGAGTCAGGTGTTTAGTTTATTGAGGTGAGCGCATTTAGCCACTATAGCCTTACAAAAAAAGAAAGGAAGAAAAAAAAATGCATTTAAAGAACAACAATAATATTAATATTGTGTGGCTAAAAGGTAGTTTCACAGAGATTAGCTTGGATCTCTGTGAAACTGCCTCCGGACTGTATGCCCGAGGAACAAAGGTGCTGGAACAAAAGTGCTGTTTCCCAGTGCTGGTGGTTTTTGATGCATCCCTATCTTTCAGAGTCCATTCAGTTTCCTGAACAAACTGGAGACACAACAATGAAAGCCAGAAAACAAAAAGAGGATAAAGAATAGGTCATTTTGATATTGTTTGACTATGTCTCAAACTATCAGGTGATGCATATACTGTGGGAAAAAGGGAGGAACCACAAGTAAACAGAGGAAGCTTTCAAACATAAGGCAAAGTACTGTAAATTGAAAGAAAATTAAAAACCTAATTTTAGTTCTGCAAAATTTAGTTAGTTCTGCACAATCGAGAAGAAGTGGCTAAAACGCAGTGCATCACTTCAGTGCCCTGATTTTGGATTACAAAGGAAACAAGCTGAGCTCTGTTAGAAGCTGAGTCACACAGTCCAGATTCACCTGCACCAAATTACTCAAGCAGCCCAAGGCTGTGTGTCTCACCAGAGCAGGAAACACTGAGCAAGTACAGATTGTGGTGGTGGTGTGGGGGGCAAATTGCAAGAGTGGGGGTAGCTTAATTTCGATTTGGAATAATGTTTGGGTATCCACATACTTTTGTGTATGTTTGTGCAATAAACAGAGAAATGATCTGTCTTGAACAGAACTCCACACAAATTATGCACAAAAATAAAGGGCACATGCTGAGAGGCAATTAGGTGGTCCACTGCCTTAATGACTTATTTCACCCCCGGTCACTTCTGATTCACTTTGTATCAAAGCACCGGAAACTACATTAACGCTGAGTCAAACCTCCAGGAACCACCTCTGTCTCTCTTTCATTTGCCTACTCTCTCACAAACACACTCACACGCTTACAGTACCACTGCATGCACACAGGAAGGGGTCTCTTAGTTTGTGGCCAAGTGACCAAAAATTTACAGGCACGTTGTATGAACCTGTGGCTGTAAACGTGCACGTGTGTGTGTGACAGCGTCTGAGACAGCGAGCAAGGATAAAAAGGTCCAACACTTGTCTATGAGTGCCTTATTAAGAAGGTGAGAAGTGAGTTCGGTGTCTGGAGGAGGGGGTTAATTGTGCTCTTAAAAGAGGACTTCAAAGCGAGGCTGGTGTCAGAGCTGAGGGGCAGAGGAGTGAGAAGATGAAGATGAAGAGGAGGAAGGAAAAAAAGAAAAAGAGTAACTGATGTTGGAGGTTTAGGGGAATTCGTAGGACAGAGGTTATACCAATCATTTTGAAATTCCCTGAGGACAAAAAAACACCCTTAAAGTCACAGTTAATTTAAAAAAAAAAAAAAATCAATCTCTGCTCAGTGTTACCTCTCTTAGATGTTTTTAGACACGATTTTCAGATATGTTTGGAGGCTCTTTGGAAATTCAGAGGAAAGAATGTACAAGAGGAGTTGTTTCCATCAAGAAACAGAAGCAATGAGAAGAAAAATTAGCATTCAACGCTCTGAAGTAACCTGTTGTTTGGTTGAAGACAAGGCGCAGCGGGGCTTCCTCAGCATTTTGATATTATAGAAACTCCCTCAGCTGGTCAGTTTCTCTAGTAAATATGTTTCATTTAAAGCTGTTTTTTTCCCTAGCCAAAATTAGCACAGATTAACACCCAGACCTACATTTAGCTGATAACTCATCATTCAAATATGTTCTGATTAATTAACCGAAAAAGCAAGATAGAAAAGCCAAAGTGCCATACTTGAGGATTCTAGTTGACCAGAAATGTTACATCATGGCTGCTACTTCTGTCATTTATATGCAGTCAATAAAAGGTCTCCCAGGTCAATGTTGACAGTAGTTTTGAGATATTATTCTTAAGCTTACTGGTTCTTAAACTCGGGGAAAGAGCCACTGCAGGTGAGTGTGAATGTTTAGGTAAAAACATAGAGTTGAATATTTATGATAGCTTTTTTAAGTTCAAAATACCGTTTTTATTTTTTGAATCTATATAATCAATTTGCATGTTAGAAAAATTTAGAGACCCACTGCTCAGATGGAGGGCTTGCTGTGCTTTCATCACTTGTTGAAGACTAGGGCTCTGTCTTCTTGTTCACTCACTCACCAAATAGTTTCTGCAAGTCCAAAACAAGTACGAACCACCGGTACATCTACTGGGATGTGCCACTCCTGCACAATTATTTTTGGCTGCTCGAAACTGTGTCTGCCACTAAAACTGATGGCTGTGGCACATTTATGGCCATATTTGCCATTTTTGTAAAACTATATGTCGGAACTGATTTTTAATTCTGACTGCAGCTGTCATAGCTGTCACTATGTATGTACCCTACCTCCTCCTTAATGGGTGGGCCAATGTGAGCAAAACTTTGCACAAAACATCATCACACATATAGTGATTATAGACTCACCAGTAACAAAATCCCATTAGCTCCATATCTAGCTGCCATTCTGCAGAAGACAGAAAGACGGGCTGTAATGCATGATGGGCTTTGTTGATGGATGCAGTTTACAGCTTCTGTACACTGCTCGTTGGTGTGTGACAATTCAAGTACAATTCATCCATCTATCCATGTTGTTCAGCTTCTGTCACAGTCTGGCTGTGTGGAGTGAGGAGGTGAACCCAAGTGCAGATACATAAAATAGACAAAACCTGAGTGCAACAAAAGGAGCCGTTTATTCAAGGCTGGTGAAACAGAAAAGGCAAAGGCAAAACTAAACCATAACCTAAACTGGGTGATCTAAACATAACAAAACCCTAGAACAAGAACATAGACATAGAAACCTGACATGAATTCATAACCCTGGAGACATGGCATGAAGCGGAAACAAGGTAGGATAACAGACAATCGGACAAGGAATTAATGAAAACACACCGACTAAATAAACACAGGAGGCGATCAGAGGAAGTAGAAACAGATGGGGAAACAGCTGATATGAATGAACATAATGACATCACAGGGGAACTGAAACTAAAAACAGTGAACATGGTATGTCAGACCTCTTCAAAATAAAACAGGAAACAGGAGACGCAGACATGACAACACGAGCTTGACAACGCAGGGACACGCAGACATGAAACACATGAAGGGCGAGGGAGACTTAAACACAGGGGAGTGAGGACACAAGGGGAATCTAATAAACCTAAGAACTATGATGGCAACATCGGCGTAATAGAAATGAACTTAGATAACCTAAAGAACTTAAACATAAACCATAAACATCAAAATATATTAAAACTCAAAACACTGGGAAATGAGCAAGGATCATGACAGTCTAAGGAGCTTGGAAAGAAAAGCATCTGGATTTCTTTAAGTTGCTTGAAGACGTTTCAGCTTTCATCTGAGAAGCTTATACAGGAGAGTCTTCTCCAAGCATGACATCCCCGTGAACTTCGGACCCAGCCACACACAGACAAAAACTGGTTCATCCCAAAGACAGAACTCCTAAACACAAACTTAGCAATGTAGTATATGCTGTACAGTGTAGCTAGGAATGCTCAGACCTCTACATTGGAGAGACCAAACAGCCACTTCATAAACGTATGGGCACAACATAGAAGAGCCACCTCGACCGGTCAAGATTCAGCTGTCCATCTGCAGCTAAAGGACAAAGGTGACTTTTTCGAGGATGCCAATGTTCACATTTTGGACAGAGAGGACAGATGGTTTGAAAGAGGAGTGAAAGAAGCCATCTATGTCCACTGTGAACTGCCATCTTTGAACAGAGGCGGTGGTTTACGACACCAACTATCTGCCATCTAAAATCCAGTTTTGAGATCCTTTTTCCAGACGCCTTAACGCCCACTCACATCCTGGGCCTTCTGACCTCAGGAAATCACATGATAGGGTGGGGCCAGGTTTCACAGTGGGTTCACCCGAAATCCTGGCTGATTGTGACCTACACCCGTTTTCACACTCTTGTCTCCTGATGTGATCAGGTAGAATTCAATTCAATTCAATTTTATTTATATAGCGCCAAATCACAACAACAGTCGCCTCAAGGCGCTTTATATTGTACAGTAGATCGTACAATAGGATCAACAGGGGGTCCATGTCCCTCTTGGGGATATACTCCCATAGGGCTTAAATCTGGGACTCTCCACCATTTGACCTTAGAACTGAAGAAACTTCTCGGATGAGAGGTGAAACGTCTTCAAGCAACTCAAAGAAGTCCAGACGCTTTTCTTTCCAAGCTCCTTAGACTACGTTGACCTGGATGATGACTGAGAACCTTCAAAGACAGGATTCTCACAGTTTCTCCAGTTCCAGGGTAATTCAAACAGAGCCCTGGACCAACATGGCTCTTGTCAAAAGTAGACCCGGTGCTTTTTTTTGAGTGATGCAGACAAATAGCAGCTCATTTGGTGGAACTGCATTGTAGTTCAGCATTGTTGTAGGTAGTTGCTATCAGCTCCGACGGCTGCGTAAAAGCGGTAACGCATTGCAGCTGATCCTGGTGTATTTTTTGGGTAATGGGATTGCTAAAAGTAAATATTTGATGGATGAACATTAGATAAGAGATTGGCATGAAATGTGACATTCATAATCCCTAGACAATGAGTCTCAGTGATTTTTGGAGTCCTTCTATTTTTTTAATGCAACCAGCAGGTCAGTGTTTTGATCTTTTATCCAAATTCCCAAAAAAAAGTGCACCCAAGATTTCTCTGTATAATGGATTTGGTGATCCTTAAGCCCAACACTACATTGTCTGTCCTTGTATCTAATCTACTAGATGGCATAGAATATCAGGAGTTAATCAAAGAGCCACACAATTAATAATCTAATAATTTTAGAATGAGTAGTTTTGACCTTATCTTACTTTACAGACACTTAAAGAGCATTAGACATGTCACCTATGTACTTCTCACATTAGCAAAAGTAAAAATAATACTTAGTCGCCAATAAAATGACTAAAAGAAAAGAAAAAGTTTTCAGAAGTTTATATCAGTATCCAAAACTGTTCATTTAAAACATGACAGTAATTGATTTTCTGGTGAGTTTTAGACTGACCTTCTGATTGGTTGTGTTAGATGTTAATTTGATATAACGTTGACAATTGGACATTATCATGGTTGCAATTAGGTCTTCTGACAGGCAGCTGTAAAGCAGATGGCAGATTGCAGCTCTCAGACTAAACACTCCAGACCCAGAGGAGACAGATTCATATTTTCTGATACTGCTGCTGTCGGGTAAAAAAAACTTTTTGGTCTCCAGTGTTAGTTACAGATCAAGCTTCTGGCAGTAATAAAGCACTGGAGGTTTGCACCACCTAAACTCAACTATAACAGTGTAAATGTGTAGTTTATATCCAAAAATGTGCTGTATGTAAATGGAAAACCTTGTGACGGCAAAAGCATGACCTCAGATAACTCCCGGTGTTTAAGTCACATGCAGAAAGCTGCACACAGCGACAGGTGGACGATAGCTGGAGTCAGATCACACAGAAAAGCGATGTTAGAACCCTGGAAAAAAATAAAACACTTGTCCAAGAAGAAAGTCCAAAACATTGCTTATACTTCCCAAACAGTTTCTTAATCAGCTTTAGAATTTTTTCCACTGATTCATGGTCCATCCATGTTATTTCACCTGACACTGATTACACTCCTGTTGGACAGATGGCTTCGCAGCAGTTGCACTGAGGATTTTACCCAACCACAGCACCAAAAAATGAAAATGAAAATATAATTTGTAGCTGAATCAACTTGGCCCACGGCACTTGCGTGTCTGCACAGTTAAAAAAGTATTTGATTGCTCTTTAAACTATTTATTTTTGTGTAATGACATGCTAGCAGGGTATGTGAAGACAACACAGAGCAGAGTTCAAAGTATTCAGCTGAAAACGCTTTTCCAAATGACTTGCGAAACATTTTAAAATGTAAATAAATACAGTATGTAGGATATTTAAACACTATTTTTAACTGAAAGTGCCACAATCACAAGAAATGTGAGGATAGACATAAATCTTTACAATCATGTCGCATCCCCCCTGTTCCTTGTTTCCTGTTACATAATGCTCAAAATATTTCTAATAGCTAGTAGAACTGGACTATAGGTAGGCCAGTCCACCACTATGAAGCCATGCTGTTGGGATGTGAGCAGAATGTGCTTTGGTATTGTCTTGCTGAAATGAAAGCTAATGGAGCTTGGTCTAGAACCTGCATATGTATATCACTGATTATTAATAAGGCATTCAGAGACTTGTAATTTAATATTTAATTTAATTTTTTATTTGCATGATAGATAGTTAGATAGTTTAATGTGCTTTATGCAGTGTGACCTGAGGCACTGAAGATCACTGCCATTTAATCATGGCTTTTGGCTTAGGCCATTCCCATTGTTTATTTTATTACTGACTGTAATCATTGATTATGTTTTCATGTAGATAATCAAAACCTCCAACTGTTTACAGTTTTGCCCACACACTCCTTAATCGCTCAGTCACATCAGAGTAAAAATAGGACAGCAATCTCCGTGTTACTAGGAAAAACTGGTGGTTTCGGGGTGATTGGACAGAATTTATTTTTGGTCCAATAGCAAGTAGTTCCACTGACCAGACCATCAACTGGTTACCCAGAGATTAAGTGCACAACAAGCTCCACAACTTTTCAACCTGTGACTTGTCTGACTCTGTCAGACTGGTAAAGGTTTGCAGGTAAATGCCATCTAAATTATCAACACAGACAGACTGGGAATGAGTCTGAGTCAGTGTGTGCTGGTGAGTGAAAATCATCTGTGAGGTGTCTCTTTGTGGTAGAAGACTCGACTCGGCTGGTTGTATTCTGTTATCCTTTGATATAAAAGCAAGGCCGTAACTACATCACTGTTCACGGAGGAATTCAGATTTATGAAGTTGTGGCTGGACTCTGAATTTAAGTAGTTAATGTGAATTTCTGTGTATCTAGAGGAAAAGAGATTTGTGTTTTTTTTTCGCCAGTTTATCCGTTAATTACTGTATTACTGTAAATAGATTGCATTCCAATTGCCAGTCTGACCCCATTCAACTGCAAGCAGAGAGCAGATGACTTCATCTTCAATCAGTCAATTTTGCTGTCGACTCCTAGTGGAGCATCGGTCCGCAACAACACCACGCCAACGGACTCTGTTCTGGGCCGTTCTCTTCAGCTGGGTCTACATCATTCCGGCGGCCTTCACTTTGGTCTCGACAGATCTTCTCCACGTCTGTTTGGGTCTCTCCAATGACTTCATCTTATTGCTGTTTTATTACCATCATGGCATACCAAAGTTGCTTTGAAGATGGCTGTGAGTGGTAGCAAACCTGGTCTCCATATCTAAAGCAAAGGCAATAAGATTACCATTAGTTCATTGTACACTTTTGGTCAAAACCATGGTCTCCACTACTGTTGTCCTCAGTGTGCTGACCTGATCCCCATCTTTCCTTCAGAATGACTCAGCTTGTCTCAGATTTTCTTTTCATGGCAAATTATTTTTATTAACCTAAATATTGAGTTTTTTGCACTATGTCTTTATTTTATACAAGTATTTCAAAACTCGATTGTATTTCCTTGGTACCTACGCTTCTCCACACACACATTCACACTCCACTACTGGAGTGAGCTTTGATACTAAAGCAGTGCCAATGGCTTTATGACTGTACAGTCTAGGCCTCTGAGGTGCTTCCTTCCAGCCCCCGTCTGACAATAATTACAATGATTCATTTAGTTTTATTATTGAACAGACATCTCCCTTTGTGTGTGTCTTGGCCTATAAGTCGCTAAGTGACAGGTCTTTAATTACAAGCACAAACAAACAACACCACATACATATGTTCTGGTTTACTGTAATGTGGGAAACACCAGCATGAAAATAATGTCATCAGACAAAGGATTACCGAGGCAGAGATATCAAATTCTGCTGTTTATTAGCTCCTACCTTTTCTCCTTTGTCTTGCTGTAAAAAACAATCATCATTAATGTAAATCAGGTAATCCAATCTGCAGATACGGCGCTGCTTTGATCCGCTCATGTCAATGAGGGAATGAATTTAGATGTATATACAGTAATGAATTGCATCTAGAGTATCTGGCCCTTCGTTTCACTTCTCATCAGAGGCTTACGGCAGCTTAAGCATGTGTTTCTGATCAGTTAAATTAATCACCGTTTATCTGGCTGAAGTTTATTTCTCACCGGGGGAAAAAAGCAAAAGCCCACCTCAAATCAGTGTCTTGTCCACGTTGCGCTCTCTGTCTCTGTCACCTGCTGGAGATTTGCTTAGGTTTGAATTACAAACCAAACTTGGTGTGCGAGCTGCAGTCAGGTAACAGGCCAAAAGAGCCTGAGAGCGGCGTGCACACACGTACAAGCTCGAAAGTGGTGTTATTGTTGCTCTGTGCGCTCCTTCATGGATGTCATGCATGTATGTGTGCGTGTATGTGTGTGTTACCAGAAACACCAGGCGGTGTGAGTAATGCCTTAGCCTTTGGATGTCTCTCTTATGAGGCGACGTCAGAGTCTGTTAGTAAATGATTAATCAGCAGTGTTATTTCGGCTTATGCTGTCTGATAGCATTTTTCCTGGAAGCTTTGGAATTTGTCTTCACAGCTGGACTTTTACAAGAACTCTCTGCTCTGCAAACGAAGAAATGCAGGAGCGTGCTGTAGTGTTGCAACAGTTTGAAAAGCACTTGGGCAGCGGCATTATCTGCAGAGCACTGATGACATGTCTCCATATACAACACTGGAGGACAAAAGTTATTAAGAGCGATGACGTTATTAACAAACACACGGATTATAAGCAGAAAAATAAACCCAGAAAACTAAAACCATCTTTGTATCGGGTTTTCTAAAACATGGATTTTCCCTCTCGGCCTATAAAGTATTGACTTGAGGTTATCTTACAATGTATCTCAGTGGTGATGTATTTTTCATTTAACCTCTCTCTCTCTCTCCCTCCATCTTTCTTTGGTAAGAGCTTCACCACTTGTCTTTATCTCCCAGACAAATTGCTGCCATGACATCATTCGCTGTTTCATATATCACAGCCCACCCACTCATCTCGATACTCCCCCTCTTAGCACAAATAGCCCCGAGAGCTGACATCCCCAAAACTTCAGCTCATTGCCCAGTATCACTTCTCATCCTTCTTAGTTCGTGTTTGTGAAAATAAGTGCGCAGTCACAACTAAAAAGCACTCATCAAATAACTACCTGAGCACAAAAGTATCTTATTGAGTGACTAAAGTAAAAGATGAAAGAAAGAAAAATAGCAGCAGGGTGACTTCATCTTCCTAGCAGGTAAGGAAGGGACCATACACCTGTATTTATGGTCAGTATGTGATGAAATGTTACCTCACCGTCTACATCAAATGCCACATATTGCCAAAACAATATTCAGCCTCTACCTTTCAAATAAGAAAAGAGACTATTACAGTATTATTACACAAATAAGTTGTTTTCAAATGACATTCTTTGTGTGTGGTGTCAAATACAATGATCTGGGACAGAAAAGGGCAAGCCAGATGTGCACATGTGTTATGTGCAGAAATACAGTTCTTATAGTTTTGACCCTGCAGTTCTGAGTACTCTGACTTCCTCCCACAGTCCAAAGACATGCAGTTAGTGGGGTTAGATTAATTTGAGATTGTAAATTACCCATAGGTGTAAATGTGACTGTGACTGGTCATTTCTCCTCAGTAACTCAAAAGCATGCTCTGTTGAGTTGTGACTGACTTAACTTGAGAAACTCTTGGGTTGCTTTTGGCTCACTACTCATTTTCACTGTGAGGTCAGTTTTGCAGCATTTGACTAAATCTGACCAGAGAGTACAACCCTCAGTAGTGTCTTCACATCTTGCTATAAACTGCACTGTGTGATCACACTTGCAGATCTTTTTGGTGTTGTTGAGCTGGCCAGTGCCTTCCTTCTTTTTAAGAATGTACCAGATTGTTGATTTGGCCACTCTTAACATTTTTGTTATCTCTCAGATAGGTTTATTTTTTCAGCCTAACGATGGCCTCCTTCACTTGCATCAACATCTATGTGGACCTCATACTGAGATTTCCAATGAACAGAAACCAAATGCAAGTTCAGTACTTGGAATCAGCTCCAGATCTTTTTATCTTCTTAATTTGTCATGGAATACAGTGGACGGATAAAGTATTTGATCTCCCACTGAATTTCAAAGTTTCCTCACTTACAAAGAAATGAACCAATTTATAACTTTTATGTAATCTTTTTTTTTGCTCTCTCGCCATTAAAATGAAACTACCCTATAATAACAGACTTAGTCTAGTTTTTTTTTTTTTGTAAGTCAGCAAACTTATAAATTCAGCATGGGATCAAATAATTATTTCCCCACAGTCATTGGGGAACTAGCCTCATCAGGCTGCATTTGGTTTGTTGGGCAATTGTGAATTTCAACCTCTGAAACTGGGGAACTCCATAAAAAATTGCCTGTAGATCCTTATATGCTTATAGATGCATCTGTAAACACTGTATAAAAGTTGCAGTGTCAATCAAGTGATTAAATGAGAAATAATAGTAATGATTATAATAATAATGCCATGTTTCAGCATGAATAACCCATTGTATTCACTTACACCTGAGATCAAACGGTTGCTTCCTACTTTTGGATCTGAGTTCACTAACGGTAACTTTGTAGATTAAAAAAAAATTCACAAGATTGCGAATTCTCTATCATCTGCATAATTTCCCCAAGCAGGCTCTTTTTGATTTCACGCTAGTGGCTGGATATGCTAGAAGTTTCGGACAGACGTATATGATGCCAGACACACTGACAGATTTACCACCACACTGGCCACCACATCTGCTGGGTTTACAGTGGAACAGGTGTGTATGCCAGTATCTTTGAATTCACTAAGGCTGGCAGTTTGACACCACTTCCAAACAATGCTGTTGTAACCCTTTAGGGACATGAAAAATATGTATATAGAAAAGAGACAAAAGCAACATACAAGGCTGGAGAGGGCCTGAAATCCAGGCAATGTAAAAAGAATTTGGGTCATTCTTTCTTACCGAGTTAACTGGCATGACCTGCTGGTCCTCACATGCTGAAGTGACAGCAGCTCTTAGAAGCCTTTAATAGGCTGCACACAGCCAAACAAAGCTGTTAAACTATTATTAATCCAGATAACTTTGAAGCTCTTTTCAAATATGCACTTGCTGTTTTACATTTTAGCATCAAAATAAATGGGGAGCAGCTGTATAGCAATGCATCTCAGCAATAAGTCTGATTTCAGTCAAAGAGCGTTATCTAACTTATTTTGCATTTTTCCAAATGAGCATTTCCAGCCCTGTGCCACAGATGTCCACAAAACACAGGGTCCGGGCTCCCTCTGTCTGCAGGTTGCAGAGACGTGACCAAATCACTGAAGACCCACAACAATCCTGATTGGTAAACACGTGCACACAGACAGAAATTTACCTCAACCACTCACCAGAGGGGAACATAATTCATGACTTGCCCCTGACAAGCATTTTCAATTCTGTCTGCTAGAGTAATACAGAAAAATTGATAAAATTCACTGCCAGCTAGGAAAACAAAAAGTTCCTAAGAGTGGAAAAACAGACCCTTTTACGGAGGATGGAAAACTGGAGAGTGACAGTAAGATGAAAAAAAGCTCAGTCGGTCTCAGTCATAAAAACTAAAAAATGTCAGCAGTCATGGTGAAATTTCTCGATTTCTGTTTCACTTCTATGAGATTCTGGTTAGACTCACAATACAAGTTTGGTAATGTGAAATTGTGTGTATGCATTCAATCTGAGCAAAAAAACACCTGCACTGTTTGTTAGTTAACCAAAGAAATCTGTTATTTGTATAGAGGATCCATATGACTTCATATTCAAGACAAGCAAGACAAAATGATTTGTCCATGACTTTGATTGTGTTGCATATCTTTCTTGCAAAATACAGTATTTTCTCAGTCTTTCCTTTTTTTCACTGATTACTAATTATTCAGTAGAGAGATGATGTATGACATGTGATGCAGGCATTAGTAGGCTGAGTCCTTTGGGTGGAAACAAAAAATTCACAACTGATGCTGCCATTGAGAGCTCAGGTGACTTTTCAGGATTAGCAGTCAAACTTTCAGTAACAGTCCTTGCTTTAAGAGCATTAAACAGCTTAGACTCAGGAGAAAACGTATGATGGCCATATTCTTTAAGACACCAAGAGATGCCCATCAAGGCTTTTAGATGCATTTTGTTACTTTTTTGTGTTTATGTGAAAGTTTTTTCAGCTCTGAACATTTTCTCCTCCTCCACTGACTCTACTGATCTGCTTTAACCTCCTTCCATGAATGCCTGATTTACCAATGTCACACTTGGGTTCACTGCAAACCTCCTTGGCATTTGACTTCTAAACAGACATGGGCATCGTTTTTATAATAAATTTGATTTCTTTTCTTTTTTTAAAAAAAACTATTCTATTAAATTTTTTTACATGTCCTTGTTAGGTAAAAGTGTTACTTTGTTAAATCAGAAGAACAGCTGCCTATCATCTGGTGGAAAGAGGTGAAAAAATGTCTGAATGTGAGACTAATATTCATGCCCCTCCTGTTGAGACAGCGGAAGTCTTGTCTCGGTGCAGTGGACCAGTCAATGTCAGGTCTGAGATTAAATCCATAACCAGACACAATATAATGAGGTTTCAAACCAGCAGCCCACTGGGACAGAGCACTGTAATCCCCACCACTGAAAGGTTGAGTAGTCATGAAATCACGTGTGTTTGTTTTAGGCTCAGTGGGAGAGCGACTAAGGACTCCAATAATGTACTTTCTATGATTACCCTGTTGCCCTTTAAACAAGTAAATCTCACATGTATACGTCACACATGTAAAAAGAGAATCTGAAGTTATATATATATATATATATATATATATATATATATATATATATATATATATATATATATATATATATATATATATATATATATATATATATCTGTGTAAACGGTCACATTGGTTGTTTGTTCTAATATATATGAAATGACTGAGGTAAGTGGTCTTCAGACAACATAGGAGTGCTCCACTTGAAAAGAGCTATAAGGTCCACAATTGGAGAATGGCTGAGTGGTTGTCAGGCTGTCGGTTCAAGGTGCTATATGTAAAAACACGACTGTTTCAGATGGCCACTATCCTGAAGTAGTGTTGGCTCATGGGAATTGTCTGCAATGCCCATGACTTGAAAGCGAATGCCTTTAGGTTACTTGAGGCATAAATTCATCAGGACGTGTTCAATTGCACAGTAACACCTTGGTCAGAGGTCAGAGGAGAATGGCCAGACAGCTACAAGCTAACAGGGAACACCTGAGAACATTGTTAGTGACCATTTATGACCACAGTGTACCCATCTTCTACTGGTTGCTTTGAGTAGGAGAATGCAGAATGTCACAAAGCTGCAACAACAGCTGCAATGTTATCTCAATATGAAGCAAAATCTCAGAGGAATGTTTCCAGCACTTTGTTGAATCTATGCCATGAACAATTAAATCAGCCACGAAGGCAAAAAACTGTCCAACTCGGCATAGGAAGATGCAACTGATGAAGTGTCTGCTAACTGTATATTCATGATATGTCATCTAATCCAAATTAAGTCTTCAATGTCACTTAATTCAATGTAAATTGCTGCCTTGACATTGGATGAGTCGATTAACTCTCCCAGTAATGCTGCCAACAATTAAATTCATTGCTTTAAGTACACAAGCTCACTCTGTCTTAACACTAGTGCAGTCATTTTTAGAAATTTGAGTGTACAGTTATGACAAATTACATAACATCTTTCCAGCTGACATCAGTGTTTGAACTTCTGTATGTAACTATCATTTAAAAATGAACAATGGCAATTACATCTTCCCCTTCTTCTTTTGGACCCCATTACCCTATCCCTTCGTTACTGTCTCACCAACCCTCCACATCCCTTCTTTCACTGCATCTGTAAATAATCTCTGTGGTCTTGCCTCGCAGATCCATATTTAACATACAAGGGAAAACTAGTCATTTTTTCATTTTTATACTGTCAATAAACTGTTAAAAATGCACACAGCATTCTACCCTCAATGAGCATTTTCCACCAGTCTACAGCTTGCCTGTACATTTGCAGGATACACTTGTTTCCCTTGAGGCCTGCTGTAAGTGTGAAAATGTCTCCAGGCAGCAGTAATGCACGTGTTCCCGGTGAGTCAACTGAGCTGAGGGAAAATTACTTACAGCATGAAATGAAGGATACAACCTCTGCAGAGATTGTTTCTGAAGAAAAGCCCTGTCCATAAGAGCAGCAGGTGGCTAATGACAAGAGAGGTTTAACTTAGTAGCTTACTCAGCTGTCTCAGTCATTCAGCCCACATGGCTAAAAAACACACAATACTAACGCTGGCTTATTGGTCTGCTGATGATATGCCTTACTTACTACAGATGCTTGACAGATCACATCAAAGACACAGTGCTGACAGCATCCAGTCTTTTTGTTGTTTTATTATCATCATGCCACGTTTTTAGAGAATGTGTTGAGCTGATGTAGGAAACTATCTGCGTTTGTGAGGTCTGGAAAGTACTTTGTGTTTTGCTGCTCACATACAAAGCTAAATAGAGAATATCAAGCTATAAACTCAAAATCTGCAAACATCAATGGACTTGGTGTAAAATTAAGTCATATCTACTCATTGTTAGGTGTAAAAACTGCAAGTAGAAAATAATATGGGTGGAGTTTAAATGTTTTATCTGCAATGGCACCGCTGTAGTGCACTTTGAGTACAAAGAACCAAAAACCTGGTAAGGAAACAACCTGAACCTGATTATTTATTATATAGCCTCTCTGGTTTTTACCAAACAAGGATTTCTGTATGTATTTTAGACTAGAGGTAGTGCATTACTTAGCTAATTCTGAAGTAACACACAACCACAGACAATCACTACAACATTTCTCCCTGTACATGCTCCTGTTACCTCATCACTCATCAACAGCTCAGAGGAGACCGACAAACAAACCACTATGCAAACAAATGTCACACGACATGCTTGTTTGTTGTGCAGAAAGTTCACGACAAGTACTGCAGTCATTTGTGTTAATCCTTCTTTGGTTCTATCAGACATTAATCATCTCTTTGGGAAACATGTGGCCTCAGTTGGGTCTGCATCTAAGACATCAAAGATCTCATCTCTTCTGTGTCGTTGCCTCCATATGAGGGATTTGGCTTCATTGGACACTTTTTTTTTTACAAGCTGCAAAAGGATATTGCCGACTCACTCAGTGTGTATGAGAGACGGACAGAAACTGGCAGTCCACCTCATGCCGTCATTTCTATTTTGTTGCCTCCATATGAGTGACTTGGACAAACTTGACACATACTGATGTTTAGGACTGAGAAGTCAACTTTCCAGTTGCACTGGCCGCCATATGAAGAGCCCCTTTGATATTTACACAGATATGTCAGAGCTCCAAATACTGTATGTCACTGTCATATTTGTAAAAGAGCATCCAGATATGAAACAGCTTATGGCATACTTATAGTATAATTCAAGAAATATTTTTTCATACCATTATCTTGTATAGCGCTATAGTCAGCTCCATTTAAAGCCTACATAAAGTAAAGTCAACAGAAAGATTACACACCAAATCAGCACAATCCCAATTTGATACTCCTGTGAAAGAGTTAAACATTTTAAAGCCGTGTATACTTTAGAGTCGGGGTGGCCAATTAATTTTCCCAACGGTGTCACATAAGAACCTGGGACTGTTGTGAAGGGCCACACCAATAAGGTTATAAAGTGATAAAATTAATATATGCAGGTCCTCCACAACAGAACTAGTTTTTAATGTAGCCCCTTGGGAAAATTAATTACCCAAATCTGCTTTAGGAAGAGCAAAAGTTCCCCTTATAGTACTAATAGATTACTGCAGTGTGATCTGCTATAATAATAGTTTCTCACAGACCCAAAATAACATTATTTGCAGTAAACGACACAATATGGTTGTCTTGCAGATGCAATTCCTTCCGTTCTGTAGATATAAAAAAGCTGTGGGCCACACTTTGACAATTGTCACTCTAGTAAGACTTAAAGCAGCAGCACTGTGCATTTATGTGGACTGGAACCAAAGTGACACAGAACCATGAACATTTTACTCAAGAAATGCATATGTTTTTAATATTTAAAGCTACAGTGTAAAATTTTCACTGTTAGATGTAGATTGCAGATTGCAGTCAGCTGAGATCTGCTTTCTTAGACCTCCAAATTTTTAGTCGTGTTTAGTCGTGTTTTAGTCAGCCATGGGAGATAAATGGATGTGTCCCAGAGTTTTTCCCCTATCTGTTGAAGGCTGTCAGTTCACTGTTTACCTCAGCTGTCAATGCATGGTGAGAAGCATTCATTATTCTGGAAGAGGCTGTAAAACGTTTTGAAAAGAGCCTGATACAGATCAGTGAGTCAGAGAAAGTCACTTCTGACCAGTGACAGTGATAGCTGTTGTTAGCTGATGTTCCAGGTTAACTGTCTTTTACATTCACTGGTTAGATTTCTTTATATACTCCAGGTATGACCAGGTTAAAGACCTTGCGGAAGAAGAAGGTTGCCTTTTGCAGTTTATGCAAATACATAGGTGTCGATATTGTCTACAGATAACAATGCAACTTATATTGATAATGTCAAGAAACCATGGCTGACTAAGAGAATGCAACATGAATGTAAGAAAAAAAATTCTGCTGTGTAAAGAATTAAAAAACCTGATCAAACCTATAAAAATTAAAATATAAATTGAAAAACTGTGAGAAAGTATAAAATAGATTACTATCAATTTATTTTACTACTACTAAAGGATAACAAAATAATATGAACACATGGGAAGTATTAATTGACACTTTTAACAACAGAACCAAAAAAACAAAACTAGAATGCGAAAATAATTTCCTAATAAAAGACACAGCTACCAATGACACATGAAATTATAAATCGCTTTAATGACTCCATTGTCAGTGTTGGTCCTGGTTTGGCCAGAGAAGTTGCAAAAACTGAGGGAAGATCACTGAAGCAAAAAAGAAAAAAAAAAGGAATAACACTAAC
The DNA here is from genome assembly GCF_056152115.1 of Neolamprologus brichardi. Lineage (NCBI taxonomy): Eukaryota > Metazoa > Chordata > Actinopteri > Cichliformes > Cichlidae > Neolamprologus > Neolamprologus brichardi. The sequence goes on along the minus strand of NC_142110.1, from coordinate 44,096,964 downwards.
AAGTAATTGGGTTGTTTTTATGAGGGATACCGATGAAAAGAAAATCATTGATAGAGTAAACTTATTTAAGGCCAAGAAATAATTGGACTTGGTTTGAATCTACTTACATCTGTAACACGTTTTTAGATAGTGGTGTTTTTCCTAAAAAAAAATGAAAACAGCTACACAGATTGTACCAATTTATAAGGCTAGAGATCTATTTCATTACTCTCTTAGATAATTAAAAAATATTCTGCAGTAGACTGTATAATGTATTTGTCACAAATAATGTGCTACACTAACAGCAATATGAGTTTAGACCCAACAGAACTGCAGCATATGCACTAATAGTTTGTTGATAAAAAAACAACAGTAATATAGGCTAAGCAACGGGGCTATTGTCTTAAAAAAGGCCTTTGACACTGTTGATCATGAACGATTATAAAACAAAAAACTAAACATATGTCTGGAGGTAGGTGTTGCCTACTATCATTTTCATGGGTGAGAAGATATCTTGAAAATCTGAACCAGTGTGTTTAAAACTGATGTCTATGTTTGTTTGCACATTTCTATAAACCACTTTGCAAAGTACTGTACAGACCAGTGATTAAAATGATAAAAACCTTGATCCAGTCGGTGAGGGGACTTGGTGTCTCTGTCACTGTATCTACTATAAGAGTAGTTGTCAAACAGCTAACAGATCATCTGCAGAGGAATGGTTTATTTGAAGAGTTTCAGTCGGGTTTCAGAGCTCATCACAGCACAGAAACAGCTTTAGTGAAGGTTACAAATGATCTTCTTATGGCCTCTGACAGTGGACTCATCTCTGTGCTTGTCCTTCTTGACCTTAGTGCAGCGTTCGATACTGTTGACCATAATATCCTGTTAGAGCGATTAGAACATGCTGTAGGTATTACAGGTATTGCACTGCAGTGGTTTGTATCATATCTATCTAATAGACTCCAATTTGTGCATGTAAATGGAGAGTCCTCTTCACACACTGAGGTTAATTATGGAGTTCCACAGGGTTCAGTGCTAGGACCAATTCTGTTTACATTATACATGCTTCCCCTAGGCAGCATCATTAGAAGACATAGCATACATTTTCACTGCTATGCAGATGACACCCAGCTCTATCTGTCCATGAAGCCAGATAACACACACCAATTAGTTAAACTGCAGGAATGTCTTAAAGACATAAAGACTTGGATGGCCACTAACTTTCTGCTTCTCAACTCAGATAAAACTGAGGTCATTGTACTCGGCGCTGAAAAGCTTAGAAATTTGGTATCTAACCAGATTCTTACTCTGGATGGCATTACCTTGGCCTCCAGTAACACTGTGAGGAACCTTGGAGTCATTTTTGACCAGGATATGTCCTTCAACGCACATATTAAACAAATATGTAAGACTGCGTTCTTCCATTTGCGCAACATCTCTAAAATTAGAAATATCCTGTCTCAGAGTGACGCTGAAAAACTAGTTCATGCATTTATTACTTCCAGGCTGGACTACTGCAATTCATTATTATCAGGATGTCCAAAAAACTCACTGAAAAGCCTTCAGTTAATCCAAAATGCTGCAGCAAGAGTACTGACAGGGACTAGAAAGAGAGAGCATATTTCTCCTGTTTTGGCTTCCCTTCATTGGCTTCCTGTTAAATCCAGAATTGAATTCAAAATCCTGCTCCTCACATACAAGGTCTTAAATAATCAGGCCCCATCTTATCCTAATGACCTTGTAGTACCATATCACCCTATTAGAGCACTTCGCTCTCGCTCTGCAGGCCTACTTGTTGTTCCTAGAGTATTTAAAAGTAGAATGGGAGGGAGAGCCTTCAGTTTTCAGGCCCCTCTTCTGTGGAACCAGCTTCCAGTTTGGATTCGGGAGACAGACACTATCTCTACTTTTAAGATTAGGCTTAAAACTTTCCTTTTTGCTAAAGCATATAGTTAGGGCTGGACCAGGTGACCCTGAATCCTCCCTTAGTTATGCTGCAATAGATGTAGGCTGCCGGGGGATTCCCATGATGCATTGAGTTTTTCCTTTCCAGTCACCTTTCTCACTCACTATGTATTAACAGACCTCTCTGTATTGAATCGTATCTGTTATTAATCTCTGTCTCTCTTCCACAGCATGTCTTTATCCTGTCTTCCTTCTCTCACCCCAACCGGTCGCAGCAGATGGCCGCCCCTCCCTGAGCCTGGTTCTGCCGGAGGTTTCTTCCTGTTAAAAGGGAGTTTTTCCTTCCCACTGTCGCCAAAGTGCTTGCTCATAGGGGGTCATATGATTGTTGGGCTTTTCTCTGTATCTATGAAGCGCCTTGAGGCGACATTTGTTGTGATTTGGCGCTATATAAATAAAATTGAAATTGAAATTGAAATTATTGATAATTTGGCAATGCTAAATTCTCTCAGAAAAAAACAATATTTTTCAAGTTACATTCAGTTCGATTTTATTTATATAGCAGCATACAAGAACAACAGTTGCCTCAAGGTGCTTTACACTGTAAGACACTACAATAACACAAAGAAACCCCAGCAATCATATGACCCCCTATGGCCAAGCACTTTGGTGACAGTGGGAAGGAAAAACTCCCTAATAACAGGAAGAAACCTCCAGCAGAACCAGGCTCAGGGAGGTGAGGCCATCAGCCAAAAATGGATATTGGTAAGGGGAGGAAGACAGAACAAAGACATGCTGTGGAAGAGAGCCAGAGATTAATAATAACTAATAGTTAAATGCAGAGAGGTGTATAAACACACATCGAGTGAAAAAGGTGACTGAACAAGAAACACTTAAGAGAATTTTCCCAGCAGCCTAGACCTGCATCCACAGGGTTCAGTGCTAGGACCAATTCTGTTTACATTATACATGCTACCCTTAGGCAGTATCATCAGAAGACAGAAGACATAGTATACATTTCCACACCTATGCAGATGACACCCAACTCTATCTATCCATGAAGCCAGATAACACACACCAATTAGTTAAACTGCAGGAATGTCTTAAAGACATAAAGACCTGGATGGCCGCTAACTTTCTGCTTCTTAATTCAGATAAAACTGAGGTTATTGTATTCGGCCCTGAAAATCTTGGAAATATGGTATCTAACCAGATTTTTACTCTGGATGGCATTACCTTGGCCTCCAGTAACGCTGTGAGGAACCTTGGAGCTGTTCTGACCAGGATATGCTCTTTAATTTACATATTAAACAACAGCTTTCTTCCATTTGAGCAACATCTCTAAAGTTAGAAATATCCTGTTTCAGAGTGATGCTGAAAAACTAGTTCATGCATTTATTACTTCCAGGATGGACTACTGTAATTCATTATTATCAGGATGTCCAAAAAACTCACTGAAAAGCCTTCAGTTAATCCAAAATGCTGCAGCAAGAGTACTGACAGGGACTAGAAAGAGAGAGCATATTTCTCCTGTTTTGGCTTCCCTTCATTGGCTTCCTGTTAAATCCAGAATTGAATTCAAAATCCTGCTCCTCACATACAAGGTCTTAAATAATCAGGCCCCATCTTATCTTAATGACCTTGTAGTACCATATCACCCTATTAGAGCACTTCGCTCCCACTCAGCAGGCCTACTTGTTGTTCCTAGAGTATTTAAAAGTAGAATGGGAGGGAGAGCCTTCAGTTTTCAGGCCCCTCTTCTGTGGAACCAGCTTCCAGTTTGGATTCGGGAGACAGACACTATCTCTACTTTTAAGATTAGGCTTTTTGCTAAAGCATATAGTTAGGGCTGGATGAGGCGACCCTGAATCCTCCCTTAGTTATGCTGCAATAGGTGTAGACTGCTGAGGGATTCCCATGATGCACTGATTATTTCCTTTCCAGTCACCTTTATAACTCAGTATGTGTTAATAGACCTCTCTGCATTGAATGACACTTGTTATTAATCTCTGTCTCTCTTCCACAGCATGTACTTCATCGTGTCTTCCTTCTCTCACCCCAACCGGTCGCAGCAGATGGCCGCCCCTCCCTGAGCCTGGTTCTACTGGAGGTTTCTCCCTGTTAAAAGGGAGTTTTTCCTTCCCACTGTCGCCAAAGTGTTTGCTCATAGGGGGTCATATGATTGTTGGGTTTTTTTCTCTGAATGTATTACTGTAGGGTCTACCTTACAATATAAAGTGCCTTGAGGCAACTATTGTTGTGATTCGGTGCTATATAAATAAAATTGAATTGAATTGAATTACTTATTTATGTCTCTTTGTGCCTCCAGTTTCCTTTCTCCAAGACTCAGATTGGACATACCCGCAGTGCAGTCCCCTAGATGCTGGTCACTCGTGCTAAAGTCTGTGTGTATGCCTGTAAGCTCCTTCATTAGAAACTCAACTACTCCCCACTCTCACCTGCTTGCCTCCTCCTCTGGAACTCTGGAAATACAAGGTGAGAACCTCACTCACCTCACCATTCAGCTGGACGCTCACTTAGTCACCGTCCACAGAGCTTTTCATCTTCCACCTGCAAGTAAGATTTCATCCTTCAAACCAACCTGGAATTAACCACCCTCTCCCTCTGTTTCAGTTGCCTTCACACCAGAGACTCTCGCTACATTCCCACGCCTACAATTAATGTCACTGTGTTCAATCGGCTTTCTTAAATTTGCAATCTAACTGTCCATGGGGCCTGCTTTTGGCTCCACTCCTACGTACAGGTCTCTTGGCCCCTGACAAGAGGGAATAGTACTGTTATGTTACTCTTTGAGTAGTGTTAAGTCTAAAAGGGCATGCCCACTCAGTAGCAAAGTCATGTGTAAAGGAGTCCCCGCAGTGGTAAAAGGCTGAGCATATTGGTTAAACTTTATAAGCTATACCTCTAAATTCCTGTCTCTGTACTGCAGATGGAGGTCTGCAGCATACAAGTGGTCATGCCCCAACCAGCAGGCATTTCCTACCTGTGGGACAGGCTGGGTTAGGAGCAACTAATCCTAGCCAACCATCTATGGATTGCAAAGCATATGTTGTGTTCTGTGACTGATGAGTTTCCTTATTTTTCTTTTTCAGCACACAGACTGAAATTGAAGTGCAATTACATTGCTATGACGAGTGGGGCACTGATGTAATCCACTCTGGCAAACAACGCAGTAACATTCCACTTTCTACTTAGTAAAACATCTCTTTGGATGTTGAAATCAAGTCAAATGCTTAGCCCTGTGATTTCCACACTCCACTTTTTCCTGCCCACTCCAATCAACATAGAGTAGCTCTGGGAGATGAACTCTATCATCATCAAAACAAGGCAGCACTGACGTTGTTTTATCTATCTGTCTGTATAGACTGCCTGCATATCCTTGATGGTTTACATAACATGTTTCTTCTGTTTTGCAAACTTAATTTATTATTTTCCTCTTTGCAGTGGTCCACTGAGGACTAAAGCATCTACATATGTGGATTCACCTGCAACCAGGATACGTGAGGAGCAACAGTAGAGGGAATCCATGACTCAAGTTAGCAGAGGAGGGGAAGCCCAGCCTCACTGTGTTCATTACACGCAACAGACCACTGTGATGATGAAGCGCTGCGTGATGACTCCTTTTATGTGAGACCAAGTCTCATGTCTAATGGCCCTATCATTACTGAGTGTAAACAGGAGAAAACACTGCATACAGACATGGGATTAGTTCTGGAGTAAGTGTTTGTTGTGGTTTTGAAAGCCACAGGTTCCCGTGCGTCTGGAAGTGTGTGCTATCTCTGGTAGCAGCGCTTCTTCTGATGCTGCAGATGCATTTGTTGTTGTGAGGCCCAGCATGGAATCAAAGTGGCTCACAGAACATGATCAAAGGTGTTCGTGTTAGCCTTGTAAAAGCTCGCAAGTCTGTTATTATTGTAAAGTGACAACTTACATCATCAATCAACCGTCACAAACAAATTAGGACTAGAAGGAGAATGCCGCATGATGTTTGCATATAAATGTCAAAACATAATTTCTCGACAAATGAGAGAAAAGTGTAGAGCTTGTTGGTGACATTTTGCACACTGCCACAAGTGCACTGCCACAGCAGTTCGGTAACTAGTGTTACAAACTTCTGTAAGTTTATAACATGCTGTAAAACTTCAAAATGTGAGAACATAATACTGGAATTAATACACTCCTGTGAATCTTCAGTATCCACCACTCAACGTATGAAGCCCTGAATCGAGTTTCTCTACTTTTTGAAGCATGCTGAGCTTTTTCAGTCCATATTTGATAGTGACAGTATGGAACATTAAAAAAAAATAGGGGGGGGGGGGGGGGGACGACGACACACACACACACACTATCCAAATCCACAGGATTACTAGGACATGCTAATCTCTGTATTTTCACTTCATGATTTGATTCATGGTATGGAAAGAAATGGCTCTGCAACTTCACTGTACAATGTGTGTTTATTAGATCAACTTCCTATTAGTAGCAGCTGTGGCTATTGGCAGTGCTTCAGTTATAGCTACAATTACACTGTTCAACTGATCGTTGAACAGTGTAAATGGTGATACCTTTATGATTAAAAAAAGCATTTAGTTTGCAGTAAGCACAAAGAAAGGGATAAAATATTAAAGACTCCTTGGAATCATTCAAATTGTTAATTTAGTAGTTCTGTGATGGTTATTTTAGTTATTTTTGTTTATATGTTGTTGTGATCTGGTTTCCAGTGTTTGCATGTGTGAGTACTATGTTAACAATTACCTATTAGATCAACAATGGACTGCTGTCATATTCATCTAAGCCCTAGTTGCCTTGGGGTAGCAGTGCTAGTGTTTTAGGGTGTTGTCTGGTCTCTGGTCTGCTTATTTTCTGCACCTGATGAAGTGTGGATAAAAGCATACCAGAGGTTTGCGTGCAAGGGACACTCCTTTTGTTAGTCTTGGTTTTTTGGTGTTTTTCTTTTTTTAAATTAAAACCTGTGTCCAAAAACTCTCGAGTGAGTCGTTGTTCAAACTTACAAGCCGGGTTGTAACACAAAGGCAGCTTTAAAGGCTAAACTTGTGAGCAGGCACCAGTCCGGAAATGTAGTACATTGCCAAACTTTGAAACATACAGAATAACAATGAAACACCATAAACTAAAAAAACAAAGACAAATAACAAACAAACAAGATTAAAGGGAATTGGACAGAATAGCATTCTGGCATCTTTATTTAATGAGAATTAAATTTGATTGGCAGGTTAATGCATATTACTGCTGAATGAGTTTAATTTTTGTGCTCTATTGCCTGGTGTTGCTTCCAATGACTGCCTGAAGATTAGTTTTCAGTGATAAGAAAATAATTACACTCCGCAGACTTGTTTGTGCCCTCTAAACATCTGCTATTTCTTCTCATCTCTGTGATGTGTTCATGTTGTGATGTAAATAAAGTTGCGAGAAGGGTTAATATCAATGGAATAACACTTTTTAAAGTGGTAGGTAATTTCAAATACAACTTTTCAAACAGTGCAACAAACAAAAACTCCTTCATCTTCATCCTATAGTTTGTATCAGTGTGTCTAGTTAGCTAAACATACAGTCACCGTTTTTCAGAGAGATGAGGAAAAAAATTTATGTGCAACATAGTGGTGGAGAACGATTAAAAAAAGACAAGACAAGAGAGGAAGATAAGAGATTATTTTTAAGGTAAAAACTTTTCATTAGGTGACATTTAATATACTTGAAAATGAAAGCTTACATGTAATAAATTAATTAAGTTTTAATCAGACAGACTATTGGATCTTTGATTTCTGAAGTTGTGCTTTTTATGTAATTTCTTTAAGTAACGTTAAGTATTTTATCATTTAAATTACTGCATGAAAAAACTTGGAAGGATAAATTTGTTAGCATTATGTTGGTGCAAAGCAGACTGTGGTGTTCACTGACAATGTCAAGTTATATCAAGAATAGAAAACATGAATTTAAATTCAGTGCAGTGATGCTGATTAGATTATGTTTTAAACTAGACTTATAGTGTCTAGGGTTGGAAATCAGCCCTGTGAAACATCTGCCTATATTCAGCAGAAATTTGCTGGGAAATAGTGAGTATCAGAGAAGCACGGGCCAGGTGATCACTTCTAAGTAAATGCTCAGAGTGTTTTCTCAATAATAGCAAACATCTTAGGTCAACTTTACCCTATCAAAAACAGTCCAGAGAGTCCAAAAGATCCCGGATAACCCCCCATTTATGTTATGCCAAGACTTCAGGCTTTTTAAAAAATTACTGAGCAACTTGAGTTACATTGACCTAGACATTACTTGACAACCCCTTGTCAGCCTCTGATCACTAGTGAAAAATGTGTATTTTCCAATTTTTCTTAGTTTGCATCACAGGTTTCATAATTTTACTACAGCTCAGTGAGTAGTTGGTGTGTGTCTGCAGACAAGGTGGCATCTTCTATGCAAAATACAGAAGATGATGGCCATCTGCTAGAAGCCAAAGCAAGGGGGGTTTTGCTGCAACATCCTCTTTATGACCGATTAACAAATGCCCGCAAACTCCAACAACCACTTGCAAACTGGCTGGGAAATGTGACTGTTGGTTGCCAAGGGGTTGCTGATTGGACTCTGGACCTTTTCACTTGACCCTAAGCTAAAACAACAGCAAGGGAAGCGTAATGAGTAGTAGTAGTAGTTCTCATTAAAGGCAAACCTCAGGCTTGCTTAAATGCAAACCTTTTCAGGTTCAGTCAATCAGAAACTGAGCCCAGACAACACCCCAAAACTCTGTTGTATATGATATGTTGAGTTTACAAAAGGCTGTGACAAATCAAGGCGCAGGTTAGCACTGTTGCCGCACAGCAAAAAAAAGTTCAATTCCACCATCAGGCCGGGGTCTTTCTGTGTGGAGTTTGCATGTTCTCCCCATGTTTGCGTGGGTTCCCTCTGGGTACTCTGGCTTCCTCCCACTGTCCAAAGACATGCAGTTCATGGGGATAGGTTAATTGATTATTCTAAATTGCCCATAGGTGTGAATGCGGGAGTGAGTGTGAGTGCGAATGATTGTATGTCTCTGTGTGTTAGCCCTGCGACTGACTGGTGACCTGTCCGGGGTGTACCCTGCCTCTCGCCCTATGACAGCTGGGATAGGCTCCAGCACCCCCCGTGACCCTGAAAAGGATAAGCAGAAGTGAATGGATGGATGGATGTAAGAAAAAAATGCTTACAGTAGCAACACTAACATAACAAAAAGGCAAGAAAATGTCTATATTATACTTGAAAACATATTCTAGAGAGCAGTTCATGATTTACTTGTAAATCTAGTGTAACTAGTGTACTGACTGTAATTTGACAGATGGCAACCACAATCTCTGGCATAAACAATTATAAATTAGACCTTAATATATTCTCAGGACCTATGAAATAACTTTTAAGACCTACACATATGCAATATCTTAGCCGAATTAAGTGAAAAGAAAAAAACCCCTTAAGATGTCTTAGAAAAACAGGAGCTATACTTTAAAATTCCTCAAATCATAGAAAGAACTGTAAAACAATCCCACGTGTTTGATCTTTAAAGTGCCCACTATAGAGACAAATACTTAACAGGTTAATTCAAGTGCTCAAAGTGCTTTTAAAACATTTTGAGCTTTATAGTTTTTTGTTCTCGTCTTACCTACAGAGGAATGTCCTCTGCTCTGTATGGACTTTTTTCTTTTTTGCTTTGGTTTTTCGCATGTCTAGACAGAATGCATTTTGCAGGGCTTTGAATTGACTCTCTTTTGTCTACCTGTGTACCCGGGGATGGCTGGATGGCTTCACCACATCACAGCGCTTTGTCTGCCTCAGTTTGTTCTCTCATCTGAGACCAGACATAATTTCATCCTTTCAACTGGTGTCACTGTCTCTCTCCCCTCACTAGTGTGTTTTGTGGGGGAGGTGGGATGTCTCCACCTGCCATACGTTCATATACGTAGAAGATAAAGCTAAAGTTGTATGCTGGTCGTGTGCTGACTGAGCGTGTGCAGGTGGGTGGAGGTGCTGATGGCTCACTTGAAACCGACACCTGAAATCCTACCTTAGTATATGGAACAAGACAGGTGTCCTCTTCCAAATGAACGACGTAATGGGCAAGTGTGTTGGTGTGTGTTTGTTACTGTGTGGTTGGAGGTTACAAAAATCCAGTGTAACATTAGGAAAGAGATGATGAACTTTTTCCCTTGATGACTCACCCTCATCTGACCTTTATACAAAAGTTTGTGTATATAATACCGTTTCCGTGTGTGTGTTTATGTGTCAGTAAGTGTGCAAGCTTGTAGGTGGGGGCATTTGCGGAAGCAACAAGGTCAAGAGAACACAGAGGGTGTTCCTTAAAATGAAGAAAAGGTGTTGTGCTGTTCTGTCAAAAGCAGGAGTGTTCATGTTTGAAAGGTCTGGGAGCATTTTAGCCAAATAAACCCTGAATGCTTGCTCATGCACACACGCACACACACACACACACACACCTGGCCTCCATTTTACCTCCTGCCTGATACAATCCTGCATGTCATGGGAGTTACTCAGATGTCCCCTACAGAGGATCTCTCGTGTGAACTTTGGTGGTGGCCAAGAAGGAAAAAAGCTTGTGGAACTGGATGTGTTTGACTGTGTGTTTTAGTGGCAGACATTTCGAGGAAACATATTACTCAATATTCACTTGGAAATATTTGATCATCAGAAAGAAAGAAAAGGAAGAAAAAGTTACATAACGTATGTCTGATGCATGCTCAATCAGATAAGGAAATCCCAAAAAGTTGATTCTGTTTATCTGGATGGTTCGTCACTCATACATGTGACTTCTTCAGTCTCAGTTGACTGCAGGTTTTCCCAACCTTATAAGCAGTACCTTTGCACAATGAATGAAACTAGCCCCACAGACGAACAATGGGCTGTGAGGTCAGTAGACCATCGATCAATGGTAAATGGCCTGTATTTGTATAGCGCTTTACTTAGTCCATATGGACCCCAAAGCGCTTTACACTACATTCAGTCATCTACCCATTCACACACTGGTGATGGCAAGCTACATTGCAGCCACAGCTGCCCTGGGGCGCACTGACAGAGGCGAGGCTGCCGGACACTGGCACCACCGGGCCCTCTGTCCACCACCAGTAGGCGACAGGTGAAGTGTCTTGCCCAGGGACACACTCTGCACTTGAGAGATAGTCTTTTCCTTTTTACGTTAATATTTCTACCTTAAAATCGCCAAGGCGATTTTAAGGTAGAAAGCTCAAAGAGACTTCACAGTGATCGTCTCTTTGAGCTGGTTTTTATCTTTGCTTTGTTTTGCTACATAAATACTAGAAGAAATCCTGTATATGTGTCCTCATTAGGATTCAGATTCGTGTTGGTGTGTGGGACTGTAGCCTAAGGTTTTTCTAGGCAAACAGTGCCCAGGACCACGTTAGCATCCATTATTCTTAAATGGAACCACCAGAATCCTCCCTATAGAGACGGTTGCCCTTCCAAAATGTTTAAGTGGTAACCAAGGACCTTTCAACTGCTGCTGCTTATAAATTGTTTCTAGGTGGAAACCTACATTCCACCTGTCACAATAATTGCCCTAATGTAGTGTAGTGTAATTTTCATGACTGTCGTGTCCATATGTGAACAGTATCAGTGCTGTCATTTGTGGTCTGCAGGGATGTGATGAATAAGCTTAAAAAATAAAATAATTATCCTAAGGAAAAATAATTGTTATAAACCTTACTAATGTCTCGGTTTTACTTTCCTTTGCAGTACAAAAAAAACGTTTCCTTGGAAAGAATGACATTTTTTAAGGAGCCCAAGCTTTTAAGCAGTAATGAATAATGATACACTGGATTTTATCTTGTACTTGTTTCTCCTTCACCCGGCATTTGATTGGTTCTGGCAGTCATCACGCCTTTTAATGATAACCACTGATTGGCCACAGGGCTCCTCTGTTTTGAACTTCCTGGCTGGTGAAATAAACAAAAAGCCATGAGAATCATCAGTCATCAAAGACAATTACCTCCCTCTCCCCCCACACTACACGTTCCACTTCCCAGTGTCCCTAAACCTTCTCTCCTTCTCACTCTTGTAAGCTTCTTTCCTGTCGTTTCTCTTTAACTACGTACGTGTCTGGACTGTGACAGATGTGCTAGTTTATGCTAAACGTCAAACTTCATTACAGTTACATAAAAAGTGCTCTGTTAACTTGTTTCAAATAAACAAAGTATCCCTAAAGTTTAAAAGGAATAGCTTACATTGAGGAACAGGACAACAACAACAAAACCAGTTACTTTCCTCAAAGTTACAACTAAAATGCTTAAAGGGGTGAGTAAAAAACCTTTTTTACCATCATAATTTAATTTAACTTAATTTAATTTAATTAATTTAATTTTAAAAACCTTGATGGAAGCATCTATAATTATTAATTTATCCCCCCACTTGCTTTCTCTGAAACCAGAACTAATCCACCTGTTGCATTATTCACCCAGAACCAACATTTCCTGTCCCCGCATTAATATTTTAGTGAAGATCCATCACCCGCCACTGGACTTAGCTCAAACATCATAACAGGAGAGATGAAGTTAAACGATGCATGTTTGACAAATCTTGCCAAAATGACCAAAAGAGAGGCAGGTAGATTTGTTTTATTCAGATCAGAGGCACTGCTTGAAAATCCTCTACCCCGCCCCCACCGAAAACCCCTAAAGTTCAAACTGTGCATCATCAGAATGGGGAAGAAAAGGGACTGAAGTAACTTTGAATGTGGCATGGTTGTGGTAGACAGGTAGGTTTGAGGGTTGACAGGTTAATATCTCTAGGGTTTACAGAGAATGGCCTAAAACGTTGTATTGTATTTTGTAGATGTAAACAACCAGACTGCATTGAGCTGAGTAGTAGTAACTCAACAACTCTTTACAACCAAGGTATGCAGAAGAGCATCTCTGGATGCATCACACTTTGGACTTTGGAGCAGATGGCCTACAGATGCAGACCTGTATTGGATGCCAGTCATGTTAGCAGAAAAAAGAGGCTAAAATTCATATGGGCTCACCAAAATCAGACAACAGAAAATTTTAGAAAGACTCATTATCCGCTGTGACATTCGGATGGTTGGGATGGAATTTGGCATGAACACCAAGAAAGTTTGGATCCATCCTGCATGTTGTTGGGTAATGTAATGATGTGGGGATATATTCTTGGCATACTTTAAGCCTCTTAGTTCAACTGAGCATTGTTTAAATGCCACAGCTATGTCCGTCCTATTATAACTACAGTGTACCCATCTTCTGATGGCTGCTTCCAACAGGGTAATGTTTGAACCTGACAATGAGTTCACTGTACTCAAACGACCCCGAGAGTCAAGAGATTTGAATCCAATAGAGCACATTTGGTTGTGGTGGAACAGCAGATTCAGATCATGGATGTGCAATTTAAAAATCTGCAGCAACTTTGAATGTGTTGCCATGTCACTATGGACCAAGACCAACTAACTAGTGAGAACGTTTAGTTTAAATCCCCCACAGGCTGATTATCTTTGCATTTTCTCTCATATTACTTCTGTACTTACATTTCTACCAGCTGATTGATTGGGTTTCAAAAAGATTATTGTTGCATTAAAATACTGCGTTATAAAACTCAGTGTTCTTGGTTGCCTGTAAAATGAATCACGGTCTCTATGAGGCACCTAGAAAAGTTCTCTTCTATAAACTATTGAATTCATTTTCCAGGATTTCCAGGATTAGACGATGTGCCAACATCTGGTGCTCTATGGAGCCAGAACAGTGCTATAGGATGCTTTCAAAAACAAAAAAACAAAACAAAATGGGATTGAAAGATAAAAACTTAAGTGTAAAAGGCATCAGCAGGATGCAAATTATATGAAAATGACTTAGAAGACGTACAACACTCATGCTAAGAGTGCCACAGGATTGAAACTGAATAGCAAAAATGTAAAAAGAAACTTTGAGTGTAAAAATCAAACAGACAAACCTGTAAATGTAAAAGAACAGTTCGTTTTAATTAATTTTTAACAAAAATCAGCATTTTTTTTTCAATGCCAATGTTTTCTTTTTCAGTTTTTATCTTTCAGTGCCACTCTTTAAAATATCAAAATGAAGCTCCCCTGTTCCAGCTTCACGGATTCTCCCTTGAAAATGAAATGAAATTTTAAAAAAAGGAAAACATCAGCCTCACGTTCACTGCCTCAGCATCTGTGTTGTCTGTACACATCGATCAAAGTTTCCACAAAGGTGGGCATATGGCCCCATCAAGTATGTTTTTACAATTCTTCTCTTTTCCATCGGAAATGGCACACACGTCTTTCAAGCCGTGTTTTCGTGCGTATGCAACAATTATAAATGAGGCGTCATATCACAAAATGCGTTTCATCGACTGAGTTGGCTGCCAGTAAGTGAACGGCCGGTCAAGCGATGGAAATGAGCATCGCTACCAAAGCAAATGCATCATGAGATTTACAATTCCAGTGGCAGTTGTGTTTAACATTCCTGCTTTCAGACTACTTTCAGTCTCCTGCGTGGGCCACACAATAATTACTTCCATGTAGGTAACATTATTAAAATATGGAAGCCATCCCAGCTCCTAAAACAAGACGAAGAAGCTGTCAGCAGTGCTTTGGGCAGCATTTCAAACTTTGGGTTTACATTTCAAAATGTAAACTTAATCCCAGACCCGGCACCAGCTGATATACAGAATAACAGTTTATAATTTAACCAATACGTGATAAATTAAGTGTGAAACTGGCTGTAGACGTATCTGATGAGATTTTGTGACGTCACATTCAAAACCTGAAAGTGCTCCACCGCTTTTTCCTAAACTGTTAATGCTTCTTCGCTCGTAAAGGTTGTATCATAACAAACCAGGACCAGTTTCATCTGTCTAAAGTTCGACTGACTCATTTCCACTGACAGCAATTCTTCATGCTCATTAAACATTAACCTCATTAAACATTAATGACAATGCTAAATAATGAAGTTTATACTGACATTAGCGAGCCAGCACACAAATGAAGCAACAGATACTTCCGATTGAGGAGGAACACCCAACACCTGCTGCGCACACTTGCTCCGTGCTCTGTGAAGTTAATATTTGCCAGTGCTCTTCTTTTGACTGTGGGGCTCATTATGGCATCAGTGCTGCTGGTGTATGGATATTATCTGTAAGGCAGATGTCAGAGGGCTATGTCTGTTTCACAGATGGGATGTTTGGTGTCTGAAAACTAAAATATGGCCTCACTTTCCTTCAGATATATTTTTAGCTCTATAATTAGCTGACTTCACATTGAGTCATACTTTTCTGCCCCTAAGAAATCAAATATCACCTTTTTACTATTAGTGGACAGTTGTGGACGAAGAACAGAAGTCCTGTGTCAGATCACTTCTCAGTTGTTTATACGAATCATAAGTCTGCCACCTGAAGATGTTGTCACTTTTATAATGTGGGTGTTTTATGTCCACACCTACATGGGTATTTTGCAAAACAGGGATTTTCCACTTTCTGTCTACATGGAAATGCTGAAAATTAGGTCAAGTGATGTGAAAACAGTTGCTGAGCCAGACAGAAATGTTAGCCAGTTGGAAGCCTAAAAACAATAGAAATTGTTTTAAAAATAACAAATATATTTATATTTAAATCCAGTAAAAAACAACATTTTCTCCCATACATTATTCATTTTGCAAATTTTTTTAAACAAAAGTAAATGGTAAAATTGAATAGGTGGTTAATAAAATATATATAAAAAAATATGTACAAAAACAAAATTTTTTTGTCAAAAAAGGCAATAAAGGCTCTCATTTCGGATTAGTTTTTCAGAAGGAAAATACTGAGTAGTTGCCACACAATTTGACTGAAATGCTAACAAAATATCTAAGCTGGCTGAAAACATTTGTATACGTATGAAATATGTTTGAGTTGTATGTATATTTATATGTATTTTTATTTTTTAAAGCCTATAATAGCTGTTTTTACTGCATATTTTAATGACACCTAGCTCGCACAGGTATTTATTGTGGCATGTATTTATTTCATTACATATTTTGCAACCATATTTATTAATGTCACTTTGAAAAAAATGGCATTCTGTAGTTTTAAGGATGCAGCGAATACCCGTTGTTTAAACATCAACATAAGCCCAAGTCACCTTTCAAAATTGAGCAACATTGCTACACGTGGTTAGCAGCTCTGTACCTGGACAGTGCCTGCACCACTAAAGGACCTTCCCTGTCCCTGACCTCCCCTCTCCTCCCCTTCAGTTTGCCTCATCATAATCTCATCATCAAATTCCGTGTTATGATTTACTTTTGTTTGTGTTTGACGAGGTTTGTGGTTTTGACACATGTGTCACAAACCGCGTCTTGGCTCCGTTTGTAATCAGCCATTATTGTAAACTGAGTGACCAAGAACACGTGAGCCATGACGCATTTTTAAAGCCATTAATTCTGATGCTCAGTTTGTATTTCAGCATGTCCTTTTCTACCACCTGTACATGCCTAAATGTACTGAGCTGCTGACATGTGATTGGAGCAGGTGTCAGGGTCCCATCATTCACTCTGCTGTTAGAGCCTCACAGCTTAGTGTTGTTACCCTTTTTGTCTGTTCTTAACCCTCATGGTAGTGCATCCCACCACCAAGAGGTTTCTAGGGAATGTTTTCTCCTTTCTGTCTTTTTTATGACATTTTTGGCTGAGATCACAGAGTCGCTGAAGTTACCAGTAGAGGTGACAGCATCATCATATGTTTCTATTTTTGCAATCAGAGCTGGAGATAATAAATACTGCAAAGCCATTTGACCTGATGGTTAACTGCAGATTGTTCTCGTTCATAAAGAAGACAAAAGCCAGATGTTAATGGGTGTTCGAAGGATTTTCAGTCCAGTGTGAAACAGGCTGTAGAATCTCTTTCAAGAATCCTTTAGAGAATCCAATAGTGAGCTGAATCAGGCCTCCAAGGCAAAGATTCTCCCTTCACAAGAAAATCCTCATGTGTGGCTCATATGATGTTGTATATTTTAATTTCTAAACAATAAAACATTCCAGTCAATGACAGAAACCAGATCATCAGAACCTTAAAGTGTGTCGTTATCTGAAGGGAATTATTACTTGAAGACAGTGCTGCCTGTATGTGCTTTTTTTTTTTTTTTTTTTTTTTTTCTTTTTTAGTATCAAGAGACCTGTGGTGTGTGAACCATAAAACACCCTTATTGTTCCAGGTCACCGTCTCAGAACTTCTTTGTTTATGCGATCTGAACATCGTGTGTCTTTGCTCAAGAGTCTCGCATACCTTCTCAAACTGACTGACAAATAAGTGTTTACTCATGTTTTTCTTGTTGCTGCAGTTAACCTGCTGATCCATGTTTGTTTGCATTTCATTGCAACTAAATGGCAAAAAAAAATTCACTCAGTGGGAGGGGCAATAAAACTACCTTTAAAGTGGACTCCGATTTGCTTAAAATGGCGAGCCCGCGTTTCAAACGATTGCTTGAAACAGATTGCAATCAAAGTGCTTGGGATTATTAAAGTTGTCACTGATGGTTTGCATTCGCTGAGAATTATCTGTTCCGCAGCTTGGTTGCAACCATAGTTTATCTGTAAGTTAGCTTATCGCAGGAGTTCCTTTTATCTGTAACAGCTTTAATGTTCTTGTAATTAAAGTTAAATGCCAGGGTCATTTCTGCAGAGTTAGTTTGAAGACCATAATGAGTTCAAAGCCACCAGCTCAACCGCAATGAAACAATTAGAATCAGCGAGCCAAACTTCTGGTCTGTAATGGCTTTCTCCTCCTAGGCATGAGCAATCAGGACTTATCCAAGGCATGACCAACGGAGCCGGAGGGGACCAGTGTCAGCTCATGTGGGCGAGAGTCTGCAAAGCCATTCAAATTAGCTGTTCTAAAATCCACACAGCTCTTTGGGAATAAATACGATTACAGCCATTAGCTTTGGGTGTTGATCCCAGATCTGCTCTTCAGCTCTCTGGGACTTTGAAGTTTGGCCTCAGATTGCAACGCAAATTTTAGCCAAAACCACGAGACAATGAAACTAATTCCTTTCCTACAAGAGAAGAAAAAGATTTTTGAGAAATGTGGCCACATCTAAAACACTTCATCATTAGCACAGCACTGCTTTTACAACATGACTAAAATATACAAGACTTACTGCAACTGTGGTGACGACAGATAGTTATTTTTTCAGCGGGATCATGCTATGTATTGCGCAGTATTTGGAAATATATATTTGCCGTTACTATAAAATTCATTGCGCTGAATGAAAACAATCTTGGGATCACATGTCGCTTGAAGTAGAGTAAACAACATTTGAATGACAGCAGCTCCAGAGAGGGAAACCCCTGCAGCTTTCCTAAATAGTTTAGAAAAAAAATCCAATATGTGGTGCTTCACTCAATCCAGAAAATTGTTTTCTGGTGTGATGAAACCTTTTTTTTCCCCTTACGGACAACTGACTTCCAACATCTGAGTCTTGTTAGGACGGTTACACAAAACAACGAGACTGCAGGGCAATGCAATGAAGAGATCAGTCGGAAACTGATCGGTAACTCATTATTAGTTCATTAGTGCTATGTGCATACCGTTACCACAGACCAATGATTATACAGCTTAAAAAACATCAGTGCAATGACAGAAGGTTCAGAAACATACTCTGTGTGTGTGTGCGTGTGTGTGCAATGTGCGCATTGTGTGTTGTCAATCTAGACCCCAACATCAAACCACAGAGCCACTGACCAGATGTTTTCTGTCCTTTTCTCCCTCTCTTGCTCTATCTCTTGGCATTTTTCTCTCTTTTCCCTCATTATTTTCCCTCAGAGTTTTCCCACACTTGCTGCAGAAGTCCAAATTTATTCATTTTTGCAGTAGTTTGGCTCACAGCAAGCATGCTTAGCTTACAGTAAGGTCCTCTGCGTTCACAGCTGCACCTAAAGCCAATTACAAGTGCACAGTATCTTTACAAAAGGCATCCAGGAAAAAAGATTATTACTGACATAAAATACTTTAATGGTGTTGTTTTTAAAACTAGATAAAAGTAGAGTTGTATTACTGATTTAACAGAATTCAGTTACACTTAATTACATTACTATTTTCGTGCAGTTAAGCATTATTAATGCAAGTTACATTTTTTTAAAAATATGTGTTGTTTATAACTTATAACTGTATCACCATTAGAGACTTATAGACCCTAAATGAAAGAACAAGTTATATAACTTGGCACGCTACATCACATCAACTAAGACCATATTTCTGGGACTCTTCCGCTTTCTACTGTGTCGATGAATTTCTCCATCAGCGGGATATCTTTTTGTTCTCCATCTTCCTAAGAGAGTCACCTCAATCTCTACTGAACAGAATAAAAAGTTAAACGGCAGCAAGAACTGTTGTGATTTCAAAGATGACATCCTTCAATTAAAGCATTAACATATTGGAATAGCACACTGTCAAGTGCTGTCCGCGGTGCTGAATGATGCCAACAGCATACATGTGGAAAAAGTCCAAGTAAGGAGTTTAACAGTTGGTTGATTTTGTTATTTTATCTAAATAAAGTAAACTGTTTTTGGTTTTTGGACTTAGCTTGGTCAGTAAGATGAGGCAATCTACTGCATAAGTGAACTTTTTCCAGCTTTACCCAGTGAAGCTGCAAATGAGAGCACAAACATCAGACTTTAGATAGAACTGACCCTGGAGGCTCCCTCGTTAGCCTCAGTCACACAGGCCTAGAGACCAGTTGATGACCATCTGACAACTAGTTGCAAGAGAATGATGTGGGCTGCAGCTATTGATTACTTTGTATTCAGTCAGGGGGTCAGCGGGTAGTCTGCTAAGTTTTCGACCATGAGGGCATGTAATGCTTCTTACTGCACATTTCACCCAACCAGCATCTTCAGCAAAGTATGTCCAGACAGACGACCAACTGTGAACAATACCCCAATTTGATTTTCAGAATCAGAATCAGAATACTTTATTAGTCCCTAAGGAAATTTCCCAACATTGTCTGGAGTTCACATGCAGCTGCACTGAGCTTCAGAACAATTAGTAACGTTTTTCGCCATTTAATATATGAAATCATTTATTAATTTGAGAAAACAATTAGCCCACGAACTCATGGATTAAAATAATTAGTTGCACTCTTACTTTGTAAAGTCCATAAAAAGTAAAAACAACATCGGCACGTGCAGGATTTTTTTCTGTTGCCTATTACTTAAGAATACACACTAAATTTATGCAGTGATTGATCGTCATTTCATCATGACATTCTGCACAGTGGTTGGCCTTCACCAAATCAATCTTCACCATCTGTGAAGTCGGGACCTCAGCGGGAAAGACAAGGCTGTAAAGCTGACATGAACGACAGATTGCTGGCAGCGCCCAACATCTGTCCATTCTCAGCTGGAGTTACCACCGCAGAGGGAAACACTGGCTGACTGAAAGTGTACAGGTTGTCTTTACACGGTTATTTCTGTGCAACTGATCCATCCCCAAATGGAATTGTTTAAAAGTCAAATATGTCAGCAGCATACCATTGACAGGCGTGAGCTGTTACAGCAATAATACTAGATAAACTAAGAAGAAGAGAAGAAGAGGAGGAGATATGGTCGTTGTCTGACAATGTGAATAGGAAATTAAACAGTGCTGAAGCCAGACAGCAGACCTAGATTCTTGAAAGGTGAAATGCAACAACACACGTCAGGTACAGCGATTACCCAAACACAGAGAGGTGTTCAGAAGATTCAGGGGCTTAAGTGACTGAGGCTGAGAAATTGCTAAATGCTAGTCAAAACAGCTGAGGAACGATGACTCATCTCATAACTATTTTTTGCATTTTTAAATCAGAAAGAGAAAGTCTGTGACACTGTCAGGAAATCATGTGTCATAGAGGGAGGAGAGTTTTTAAGTGCCAGCAAAGAAGATGCAATAAGGGAAAATTAGCTGTTTATCACAAGTTTTTCAGCCGATTTAAAAGAAGACACGGATGTCATTATTTGACTTCAAGTCAGTCAGAAATACATCAATGAATTGATCGTTTTCGGCTGATTGTTAAACAGATTTGATGGCTCTTTTCAGGCAAACCTGGAGTGAAGTTTGGCCAGCGTTTAGTATTTCAGACGGTTTGGTAAATTTAAAAAAGTGCCTCTAATCAAGAGGAAAGTAAGATCAGAAAGATGGATGACACTCCTAAAAACCTGGGAGAGGGAGAGATGAACGGCTCTCTTTCCTTCTTTCTGACCTGCTCCGCTCAGCTAGTGGTCTGGGAAGGGGAGGAGAAAGAGAAATGGGGGAGAGGAAGGGAAGGCGAAAACAGGGTGGAACAGAACACCCCACCCCCTGCTCCCCTCTCCCGCACAAACACATAAATGCACACAGCCCTTCAAAGCCGAGTGGTTTTAATAGACGTCCAATTACACTAAGAGATGACATCTGGGGAACTACAGCAGATAAATAAGGTGAAAGAAAAGACAAGATTCAGTCACCTCAGACAAACTCCAAATAACCAGCGAACCACTGATAGACAGATAGGAGAGAGAGGGAGAGGCAACGGAAAGAGGGAGGGGGCCAAAGGAGAGGGAGCCACACACGGGAGGAAAGAAGAGAGGCAACGCACCGCTCCAGCATTCAGACTCTGAGAGGCAAGGACAGAGGACAGACAGGGAGCTCAGCCCACTGACAGACGCACTGCAAGAGAGTGGAGAAAGACGAGAGCTCGCAGGGGTCAGATACACACTCAAGTAACTTCAAACCAGCTCAGACAAAACAAGAGAAACAAAGAAAGAAAAGAAGAAAGTCTGGATTCTGTGACGCCTTCTTTTTTCCCTTTTTTTGGTGGCCTGGACACTTCATAAGAAACAACATTTTTATTTTATTTTTTTCTTGCTTGTTTTATTTATTTTATTTAAATTTTTTTTCCTAAGCACTTTGCCATCTTTTTTTCCTAACCTGCTTCTCCACCAACCAGGACTGAGGGGGGATAAATTGTCTGGGACGCGTGTGTTCGTGTGTGTGTTTGTGTGGATGAACTGATGATGTGTGTTTTTGTCTTTGGATGTGAACTTTAAAATGGGATTTTGAGTGATTTTGAGAAACCAGGAGCAGAGAGTGGCAGTGTCAGGAGGAGAGGTAGAAGGAGGAGGCGAGAGGTCCCGAGGAGCGCGCCTAGTAGTTCTCATTGTGAGGTGATCTGAGTTATGGTTGTTGACGCATTCCTGTGGCGATTGTGAGGAATAAACAGCACCGGGGGACTACAGCGGCGTCAGCCACAGCGCTGCGGGCTTCACCATTACCCCCCGCTACATCAACGTTTATATTCCTGATCAACCTACATCTGCCACAGCAAGTCGCACCATCTTCACCCCAGCTGTTCTACAGGTTTTAACACCTACAGTCCCAGTGAGGCTGGGGTTTCCCAAACAGAGGAGGTTTAGTTGGGGGGAGTTTCTCCCACTCTCATTCCCTTTCCCTGCACCAGCTCAGCATGCCCCAGCCCCTGAGCACATCCACAGCTCTCCCAGCTCCACTACCATGTGTAGATGGACAGTGACACAAGGTGCACCGGCCGCCTGGTTCTCCTCCTGCCCCTGCCGTAGACCTCCTTCACACCTCTCCCTCACCTTGCTGCTCCTGCTTCTCCTGCTCGGACCGTCCTCATCCTCCCCGCTGTCTGCTTCGTCCGAACACGGCCGCAATGCACCAGGAGGGACTTCTCCTCACTTCCTCATCTCATACCCACCACCCTCCTCATCACCCACACCGCTTCACGCATCCTCTGCAAGGTTGCCAAGGGCGACCAATGTGTCATCGTCGTCCGCGACGGTCGTTGGCCGGCACGTGCGAAGCAGCTACAAGCATCTACAAGGGGACGTGCGCTGGCGGAAACTGTTCTCCTCCCAGAAATTCTACCTTCGCATTGGCGAGGAGGGAAAGGTTAACGGCACCGGAAACAAGGACGATCCATACAGTAAGTCATCTGCCTTTAATGCGTCAGCTGATCCTTTCTGGTGCAAACAGCTTTTAACCACACACACAGCAATTTATGAAAGTCAGAAATCAATTTCATATTCAAGATCCTGATATGAGATTTTTCTTTTTAGACTTTTTAAAGAGAGCCAAACGCAACCTTAGTATCTGTCAGTGGCACAACTGTGGCAAAAGCAGCACTGCTTGTCCTCCACTTCATCTCACATGTTTATCTGTGGCCACTGATGTTTCCTTGTTTCCGTTCTGTGAGCACCCATGCACTTCCAGACAGGTAGCTGGGCAATAGAACAAGTAACAGAGCTGCGTGCCTGCAGCCTTTTCACCATGTGCAGAGGCAGGCATATTGTCTGACTACAAAGAGTTTGGGAAAGAAAAGCATGACAGTAGAAGAGCAGGAGAGGAGAAGAAAAAGAAAAAGTAAACCGGCAGATAAAAAAGAGCGATGATCCACTGGAACCAATTAGAAATTGCCCAGAGAAAGTTCTTCCTCTTTGAGGAAATATCTAAAACACAGCTATTACCAAACCCCAGGAGAGAATGACAAGTACTCTTATTCCTTGCTGCTATTGTGCTCTTGCTATAATAGTGTTGGGCATATGCTAACTATGAGGTTGTACTGACTCAGATATAAAGTAATAACCAAACGCTTCCTGCTCCCCCTTTTTTTGTTTTCCTGGTTGTGCATTTTGCGGGCAGGGAAATATGATTTTAACCTTTATTTATCCTGAGAAGGGTCACTGAGCACACATGCTTATTTGTCAGCATCACTCAGCCTCACATTCACACAGTTTCTCTTTCACACTCACAGTTCCTCTGCTGCTGGGAACTCAGAAACTCCGCCAGTAGATTAAAAGCACCTTAGGTTTCTGAAGGAAAATAGTACAAATGCAAGAATAAGTTCAAAATCCACAGGTACAGCAGGAAAAAAAACCCGCCCCCCAAAATAAAAACAAATTATTTTTGGTTTCTAAAAAAATGCTAAATAGCCAGATGTTGTCATGACTATCTCACCAAAGCATCAGATCTGTACTGCAGCAAATCTAAATAGTTTTAACGACTTGCAAGGCTCATCATAATCAGTTATGACTGATTCAGAACAGAAAATCAGCTGTTATCATTTTGTAGTGTGCGGCTTTATCTTCTAGTTGAACACATCTGGAAGTTCTCCAAGTCTGCCACAGTCTTTTAGCCTGTGAGCAGCACAGAATAACTGCATGGCCTAAGGACATACTGACAGTAGTTGTTGAGTGAGAACAGAACATTGCTCCCACATTTACCTGCCCACAGTCTGCCTGCCAGTTCACTGAATTAGATGGGTGATGTCCAAAACACAAGCTAATATCTTTATTATTAGAGAACAGGCGTTCGCTGCATTACTGAATAGTTTTCTTCTAAATGTATGATGTCAAGTGTCTGTGTACTTGTTCTAAACTGGTCTTTATCACTCGCACACCTTCATACACATGTCATAGGGTTGCATGCATCTGTACTCGACGCTCTGGTGCTGTACAAGGCTCGCCTGCTGAGTACATGTGCACACACACACACACAGATGCAGACACACGCTTGAGCACAGAGAGGCCAGTCTTGCACATGGCCTCCATATGGCAAAGCCCACTTTTATTAGGGCCAGTGTGAATATGTGTGCGTGTGTGTGCCACTCAGACACCAAGGCTCTGCCAGACATGGCTGAAGGAATTTCAATTAGCGTCTCTTCCTCCCTCCCCTTGCCTGCAGTCCTCTTTGACACACACACACACACATATGTACACACTTTTTTTTTTTTTTACTCACATGCACAGAAAGAGCTCGGCCATTAGGCTGCAACGTGTCACTAACTATAATGGCATCAGGTCATGGCATTAGAGGCACAATCCATCAATTTCAGCAGCTCTTGCCATTGATTGTTTTAGGAAATAGGTAAGAACCTTCCAGGGAGAAAAGCGAATCTTAATATGGGAACTCGGTCGTGAAGGCTAAACCTTTCAGGCCATATTTTGTCTTGGCGGCATATTTAGAAAGAATTTCATCAATCTGTATCCACCTGATGGTAAGTGCAGATGTTCGACATGCTTCAGACTGAGAGTTTGGTGATTAAATAATGCGTGTGTCTGCCCAGCATCAAACTATACTCCCCGTCCAGGTGCTTGTGCTCATATAGCATGAGTGCGCACAGGCTCGCGAGCAGAGCAGCGTTTATGCTTATGCTAACACTCCCACTTACTGCCATTTTTTATGCACTCTGAAATAAGCAAAGAACAAATTGTACCCTTCAGACTAAACCAAACAGAATATATTTCAATTCTGTTCCCCTAATGGTGATCATGGATGTGGTTTTTCACATACTAGACAGCGTATGACTGGTCCTACTCAAAACTGCTCTGGTGTGTTTGTGCACAAGTTTTGAACACACTTTTTGTTTATTTTTATACCTCAGATTATAACATTGCTCATTTACACTGGTATACTTTTGAAGCTAAACACAGACTTTTAGACAGATTACTTCTCTGATGCTGGTTTCTGCCTATTAGAAACATATGGCCTATGTGAAATAATGTAGCAAACTTTCTCAATATGCAGCATCTTATATAATACAACTGCACAGAAACAGTGCACTCAGGTTTCTCCAGAGTGTAAACTCAGGTGTGGGACTACCCGATGCGACAGTTCTTCAGGAAAGCATTAGATTGAAAAACTACCGCGGAGGTTAATTGCAGTGGTTATCGTACTCTAATCGTCTGCTAATGTTCAGGAAGTCAGATTGCAAATGAGTGTCATTAGACAGTGTCAGAGGTGACGAAGAAGTTTTAGCTGCTGGTCCGGGGTCGCGGCTCTCCTCCGCAGCGGAGCCTTTCTAATGATCTTGTCAGAGCCGATGCCGGCACATCACTCAAGCTTTAGAGAATCGTGCGTTCTGATGTGTTTTGTTCTAAACGCCCATCTATCCATCTCACCTCATAAGGCCTTTTGAAATGAGGGGTTCTGGTCTCAGTTTGGAAATCTGTTGGGGCTGCCATGTGATTAGCATCCATCCTCACGCTGACTGTAAGAAACACGACTGTCCTTGTTTCCTTCCCTCCATTTTGTCCACAGACTGTCACATCTTGTTTACAAACAAACGAATAACACAGTGTAATAAATGGACGTGCGCTTGCAGTTGGACTGCAGACTTGCGCTCGTGAGTAGCTCAGTTACTCCTAAACGGTGCCAAGGTGACAGCAGTTGGAGGTTTGATTCTCATTGTAAAAGCTGCCACACACACACTTCAAACATTTATCATGCATTAATCACTGAGCTGTCATGGGAGAATCAAGCAAACCACAATTTTAGACTCTTAATTCTCTGGACATCATTCTGATTTAGACCAGGATTTCCCTGTCCTGGATAATTACACGGGTCTGCCCCCTCTTGTTTGACCTCTACCTATTGACCTGAGTCAGGAAGCACTGCTAATGGAAAGGTCAGCACTACAAGTATTGTATCACTTTTGGTTGTACTCTGCAAATGCCAGATTTTTTGCAACTCAAAGAGCCAAATTTTATATTAACAAGTCTGCAAGAGACAGAATTGTATTTGGAATGATGCATTTGTATCCAAATATTATTTTTGTGTATGTTGTGAAGTCGGTGCCAAAGCTAAAATCTTCTTTCAGCCAAAATAACTTTGTTTAGCCGTTGGGATCCAGAGTCCTCTTCAGCTTTTAGAATTATTTTAGGGCAATTTTAGAAAATACAGGAAAATGTTAAAATATATTTTACTACACTTTTATAACTTTAGCAAAACTAGACTATTGAAACTCCATCAAAGCGCTGTAGGCTGCACTGTGTATTGTAAAGAAAGAAAAAAATGCAATTAGAAATGCAACATTGCAGATTGTTGCTGTGGAATAAATGTGCACATATTTAAAACCACATGCACTTCTTCATCTCTGTACTTTGCATCCATAAAGCTTGAATGACTCAGCAAGGTGAGAGCCAAAAACAAAAGTAACAAGTCCTGACATCAGTCCCCGTCTTCTGCTCTTCTACTTTTGGTCGCCTCTATTTTGCTGCCTTCGATGGGATGCTTGATGAGCGTATTTAGAGTTCTCATGGGAAAAGGTAACAGTGTGGCCCATAAAAGAGAGTTATGAGGAGGTACTGGAAGTACCAGAGGTTAGTGTCAGCATTGGTTTTCATTTAAAGTTACTCTGCACGGACTGTTCTCCCTAGCGGCTGTAAATAAAATGGGCACGCAAACATCACTGAAGGAGCTCGTTCAGGAAAAACTAAACGGGTGCTCTTAAGAGCCAACATCAACAATTACATTCGGCTGTACTCTGAAAACATACAATAAACACACACTACCTTCCTCTTTCTGACCTTTAATTCAGCTACAACTTTCATGTTGTTTACATGCAGGATGCCATTAAGGGTGCCCCTGATTGGCTATACACAAAAATAATGGAAAAACCATTCGTGGTAATCAGTGAAATTAGTTAGAGTCTTCCTGTGGGTGTGCAACTGCGATAAATTATTTTGGTTTCATACTGCACATCTTCCCTGTGATGTTGTTGCAGCGGGAGTCTGCATCAAATCATGTCACTTTTGAATTATGACTCATTTTACTCGAATCTGCGGAGCAAGCGAGGCCATAAAATAAACGTTTTGGGATCTCTTACAAGGGCGAAACATTTCCAAGGCCCCCTGATAATCTTCATTAAGCATATCCTTACTACCATTCATACTCTCAGATGCAATTAGAGCTGTTTGTATTCTAAAACCTTTCACCTTAAAGGCTTCAGACCTGTTTCATAGTAACTGAAAGAAGTATTTCAATCTGCGTGCTCAGTGCTTGCTTTGCGGCCTGGCATCATGTGCCAGCACCTGGAGACACATGACACATTTTGGTTCTCTGTTGCTGTCATCAAAAAAATCAAACTGAATGTAACCATCTGCATATTTTATCAATTTAGCTCATTTAGCCTTTTATCGTCACTTGATGATGGAAACTCGCTCTAATACTTCTTTAACTAGCTGGCTAATAATCCAAGCCACACCACAGCAACAGCAAAGGGTTCCTTTCAGAGCAGTTTTATGTGACACAGTCATATCAGAGTTTGTGTTTGCTCAGAGATAATGTGGGTAACAGTAATGTCCACAGTGTGTGTCTTTAATAGGATACATGTCCCAAATCAGCACATTTTTATAGCTTATAGTAAAATATTTAGACTCCTTGGTGCAGAATACACCCCCCCCCCCCCCCCCCCCCCCCCCCCAGGAGCTCCAGGTCCCTCTTTTGAGACCCACTGATTTAGAGAATTTAAAACCTGTTGTAATTTAAGAGTTAAATGTTTGAGTCTTTCGTGCACACTCTTCAGGGGTCTCTCATACACAGGGATAAGCCTACAAGTGTCCTTTAACGCATTCACTGATGTTTGGATGCCTCAGGAATAGAAACACATGCATACTGACAGTAACACCTCCACTTTTATTATAATTGTCTCGTTAAGATGGCCCTTTTACTTCAGTGCTGTCTTTGTTTAACTTTTTTTCTTTTTTTTTTGCAAAAAGTCGCCGAGGACAATGACAGGATCTGTCTTCCATCACTATTTACACACTTCTTGTCATCACCACTTGATATCTTCCCATAAATTTGCTCCCCTGTCGATTAATGTGTCAGCTACAACAAGATGGAAGAGCCAGATTTCCGAAGGCAGACCGAGGCAGTCCCGCCGCAAACCCAGTTGGGCACCACCTTAAACAAAAGTCTTTCAGCAACAAATTATGTTTTTGTAAGATCTTCCGCTCCTTTGGAGCACTCCAGCTCAGTGAAGAGAGGGCCAAACATTGAGAGTCCATTACTATCCACAAAACCTTTTTCATTGTGTATATTTTGTGGACGATTGCTGAACAATACTCTGACATATACTTGAGACTGGGAGAGAGAAAAGCAGGAAGAGATTCTCTGATAACCTTTCATACTTCTGTACTTCTATAAAAAGCTTCGGCGTGAATTATTTATTTTCATGCATTTGGCAAAAGGTTTACAAATACGCTGAACTAATGATAGTCTGCGATGCAGACGGACTTATTTAATGATTAGGTAGAAGTTTTGGAAGTATCCATGGGTCATTAAGTTTTACCAGCATGCAGAGTTTCATATTATTAACATGGAAGAACTGACAGCATCTGAGAAGTCATCTCAGTGATGCTGTAGCAGCAAACAGTTTATTGCTGTTTAAATAACAAATCACAACCATGGGAAAGTTGCTAATGCCATTTATGGAGAAAAGTAAGAGCAACAAACTCATGCTGAGAGCTTAACATCATAAAATTGTACAAATGGCCAAAAACTGCAGGAAAATTATTATTTCTTTTTATACGATAACCCAGAATCAATTCAGTCACAAACTGTCATAAAGTAAAAACAGTGGTTACAGACCGTGGCATGAACACAGTTATTCGGGGTCTTCAAAGCACCTTTGGAACATAAGTCTGTCTGAATCAGCCTGCCATCAGTTTGCAATTATATCAATTAAGTCAAGTTGACAATTCTGCTATGCCATGTGTGGTACTGTTGAATTGTTATAAAATCAAAATCAAAAATTGCCGCCAATCTATTGCTGTTTGTTTCCAATCTGCTGTCGTCTCCATACACAGAAATTCAGATTAACTTCTTTCATTCAGAGTCCAGTTAGAACCTCATATATCTGAAACATAAATTCTGAAATCCCGCCACAAATAGTGACGTATGCAGTTGCTGCAGGACAAGGATTTAACTGTAAAATGACACAGGTGCTCAGCAATCTTGTATTTATATAGAAATATAACCAGAATACAACCAGTTGCCAACCAGTTGACTCGAGTCCCCTCCTGCAAACAGACACGTAACAGAGGAGTTGTGTTCATTGTTGCAGAATGACTCAAACTTGTTGCGACGTGGCAATTACTTGCAACCCTTTGCCAGTCTTTGGATCGCCACTGTTTAGACAGAGGTTGCCTCCTATCAGGAAACCAATGCAATCGCCTTGCAAATGAAAATGATTACAGCAACGAACTGGAATTAGTGACTGAATGTGAACAAATTCAGTGCAATCACAAAACAATTAAATTTTTCAAAGCTTTGAGGAGCGTATTGTCCTATTTTGTGTGATTGAGCCATTAACTGCGACCTCTTGTAGCAGAACGTCTAGGAGAACAGAGGTAAAACTGTTAGACATGTGAGTGATTAATTGACAGAAAAAAAATGAGTTAATTAGTGCCAGATTTTGGGTTAGATGAGGATTTGGGGCTTTTGTTTGTCATGCAGTATCACCTTGAACATCATCGGGTTTTAGATTTTCAACATCTGAAGATGTGAAGCAAATTTTGTTTCCTTTCCTCTGAAAACTTCTTTGAGAAATTGTAAAATGCCACAACTGCCTTATAGTGTATTTTTACAAGACTCTTTGTACCTGCAGCGCTGCTGTAAAATGTCCAGATGAAGCCGAATGCAGAAAGTGTCATTTTGGTGCCTGTGAACAGGCTGAATTCATGGCCAGTAAAGCAGTGGGAGATGGAGAATAGCATCTGTGACAGATAACATCCAGGGCTGCTGCCATATAGACACCACGTGCTTTAGGAGAAGCCCCCAACCAAACACACATGCACGCACACCTCACCCCTAACCCTGCTGCACACACACACTGCATAAAATTGAGCCTCTTAATGGAGTCATCAAAGGTAGTGCTGTGAGTTGAGACCGGAGAGGCATCTGGACAGTCTGGCTGTTTGAACTGAGCCGTCAGGAATGCCGGCTCATTACTCTGTGTGTGTGTGTTAAGTGTGTGCGTGTTGAATGCGTACAAAATTAATACATGTGCAAACGAACACAACAAAGAGCAAAGCAGAGAGAGGATGTGACAAGCTGAATGATATTGTGGGTAATACTTGTGGTGCAATATAAGAAGATCTCTAAAAGCTAAGAGTCCCTCAGCAACAACTCTAGCCACAACAGTTGGGCAACACCGCACTGACAGCTGAACTGTAAATGAAAAATGTGTGAAATGCAGACGACCATCACAGCACTCTGCCTGAAAACACGACTCCTGCTGTGTCAGGCCTGTGAATGGTTTTTGACAGAAGCTGGCAGCACGCGCGCTCTATCATGTTACAAAATAAACCACGTTTAAAGAATCACAATTTCTCAGGTGTTTCTCCACTCAATCAAATCCCGGTTAACACCACTGCAAATTCCTCCTGGCTGCTCTTAAGCGTGAGTGATTGCAAGTGATTGCAAATTTCATGTTATCTCTCGCCTAGACTGTTGGCTTTCTAACTTTTTTTTCTCCCACGTGATCACCCCAAGGCCAATGACATCAGATGAAGGTTTAACAGCGTGCAGTTTTGCTCATTTCTGTACATTTTGATGTGAGTGCATCAGTCAGGAGAGGATATAAAACCATTGCCCGGGCAAGAGTAAGCTGATATGGTGAGCGCGGGCTAAAAAGGAAATGAAATGAACTGAGAAAAAACACATTAAATGTAATTCACAAAGGCCAAACATAATTTATTTAATATGATTTTTACACAGCAAATCAAATATGTGCAGAACACAATATGAAAAGAAATCAATTTACAAAAAAAACTTGTATTTGTAGAAAAATTCTGGCCATATTGGAAATCAGAAACAGCCCTCTGTTCCCTCTTTCAGCTAGGCATGCTTTGATGTGGCCACTTAGCACAAGAAGATACTGCTGTCAGCCACATCAGTCTAAACAAATACCTCAGTGCTCCCCAAAATACACAACATGCAGCAGTTTCTGCTCAAGCCCACCATCTCCACAAGCTCTCACCAAGCAATCTGCACAACCGAGAGATGTTTGTTCTCTTTCAAACTTCATAAAGAAACGGAAAGAGTCCGCTCAAAATCTGAGAAATAAATAACGCTAACAAAATTGTTTAATCCTGATAAAACTGTGGCCTCAAAGGCCGAGACAAATTAAAAAGACATTTTCTCTATATATGTGACCAAATAGAGCAATTCGTATCTGATTTGGTGGTACATTTTCCCCCGTTTTGAATTCTTCTATTCTCTTGCATGTGTTCCCACTGGATTTTCTTTGCTTTGGAGTCTTTGGCGGTTGCCTGGATGTAAACTCTCATGTCACTGTGAATATGAAATGTCGTCAGTCACTATGCTGCTTGTTTCAAAGAGAAAAATGATCTTACTGTTTAGACCTCAACGCATGAAAGGTTCCTATTAAATTTTTTTTTAAGAGAAATACATAATAGAGTCCTTTTTGTCCTCATGAGAATTTTGTTTCTTGGATGTCACATTTATCTCAAAAAGGGTGAGACAAATCAGTCTCTGCTGAAATACAAATAGTGAAGTCAGAGGTTCATAGTAGAGCACTGGACGCCGAATAAAAGAACAAAAAACGTTTTCACTCTGCTCGCGGAGCGGAGTTCACGACACAAACTGCTCCGCAAGTGATGATATTTCACAACGAGGAGCAAGACCTCTCCGAGCTGTAGACACGCAGTAGACCCGCTCACAGCTGGTCACCGTGTCGAGGTCACAAAGTGAACAACTGCAGTATAATCTTCAAAAAGCCCCTGGATAAACAGTGGAAACATTTTCACAACCTCCTCTAACCTTTGGGATCAGCTGGAGTCTAACTGACCACGTTTCCAAAAAGGGGCCTAATAGGGGTCGGTGTGAGGTCTGCGAATGTGCACGCTCCTGTGTGAGAGTGTGTCTTTTTAGTATTTGTGTGACTGTGCTGATTTGCATGAGCTAGAATGATCATAGAAAAGTTTACATCCCAGGCTGATGCTTAATCTTTACATTAGAGTACATTAAATTGGATTTTACTTTTATTTTCCCATCTGTTGAAGAAATTACAATGAAATTTGTAGCAGTCCTGGTGGTTCCTGCATAATTAGCATACATGACTATGATATAATTCAGTACAATTATAAAATAAAACAGCTGAGTTTTATTGCACTGCTCACTGGAATGTTGACTTTGTAATGCAAGAGTGAGTCCTGTTGTGCTGCTTAGTCAGTAAGTAAGTATTAACATATAAGTACTAAGTATTTAGCAGAGTTCAGGTTTCATATGTCTCTCTGCAAAGAAGTTGTTTTTAAATTGGTTGATTTCAAAAGTATTTTGCCTTAAAAAGTAAACACTGTCATACATCCAGTGACTTTATCCTGTGACGTCATATGACGTTTTTCTTTTGCTTTGTAAATATGGTTGAAATTGGTGCCAAATTTAAATAGAAATCTGGTTGAGAAATTCTCTTGCCTGTAAGTCAGAGAGACTGCGTAGATCATTGTAGTATAACAATTGTAAGTATAACAATTGATTACACCAAAAATCTCAATCAGTTACGATCCAAACCACTACTATGAATAGCAATCATTATGGCTTAAAATGCATGAAACCTGCTCTCGTGAGCTCAGATTTGGCTTTAAAAAAAAAAATCTGTTAATTAAATATCGTTAAGGTCATTATGGAGTCGTTAATGAACAGTTTCTTCCTTGTTAGACGGCTGGGCTGTGTTTATTTGAACTTCCAGCTCTGTCAGTTACAGCTTGACAAGCAGAAACCATTTTGGCTCGCTCTTATGAAAGTTGAAATGTTGCCCTGTTACACACACGTGTTTGCCTTTGGTAGTTCTTTAAATAATATTGATAGCAGCAAATGACCATGCCTTTTAAATTAAGTAAACTTTGTGCTTTTTTTTCCTTCTTTTTTTGCTTTCAATGCCAGATCATAAAACTCCCCCTTTGCACTTAAAACATAATTCATAAAGATGTTGGGCTGAGATCCAAGGGACACAGGGAGGGAAACAGCAGACAGGGGGGGGGAAGCAGAAAAAATAAAAAAATACACATTAACAAGACACCAAAAAAGACAAGGTGTTGAGTGAGAGCGTAAAATAATAAAATGCAGCTTTAAGGGCAGCAGAGGTTAACGTTAGCCTGACACAAGCTCAGGTCCTGTTTTTCTCCATCTCCCTGCATTACTGCCAACTGTTGTTGCTGCAATTTAAGCCTTTTGTTGCAGCCAGGCTTTTTCACTCACAGGCAGGCGGGCTGCTTCTGGTAACTGGTGCAGGGGCCATAAAAGAGCCCTGTGCTTTTGGTTTTAGACAAACCACATCAAATGGAAGGAGGAAGGTTTGAACAGGTGGACCAGCCTGTAGCGCGGCACAGACAGATCCCTTTTTTTTAATGGATCACAGCTCAGAAATGTCAGCTGGAACATTTTGAACCTGATAGAACAGCGCTGTGTTGCAGCACATGCCTGTGTGAGTAATGGACTTCACACAGCAAGCCTGCATGACGCACCGTGGAGCTACGAAACTCTTCTTAAAGTTCTTGAAATCGACCACATGAGGGATAAATGCATCAGCCACAACATTTAAGACGAGGCCACAAATCATTAAAAAAATCACAAACATTCTCCAAATCCTTGTCCAGTGACAACAAAGACAAACTAGGCGATGCAGCGTAGTCAGTGAAAGACATATTCTTTATATAGATTTTGTATCATTCTGAGCTGGAGGCTCACATATCCCCATAAATCTCCTCAGGTCTGACCTTCATAAAAATCAAAAGCCTGCAGGAAGTTGCAAATCTCCGTCTGAGTACAAGAGAAGAGGGTTAAGGGCAGTGAAGGGTCGTCTGGTAAAAAGGCAGCTACTGTTTGAGGCAGTTGAGATACACTAAATATTTTTTAAGAGTCTCACAACCAGATTTTGGGGACACGTGAAAATTTGCATTTAAATTTTTTATTCATTTACCACTAAAGATCAGGTGAATATCCAAGTCTCTTTTCTGTCTAAAGCATTCCTGCAACCAGCCTCCACTTCCTACTACCCCCCTCAACTAATCACTTCATCTCCTGATTACTTTATGGCCCGCTGTAACTGGCTTTAGGATGAGAGAAGGAAGGGCTGACAACCACAGCTTAAATCAGTAATTGGCTCAGGCTTGAAAACTGATACAAACGCGTTGACCTCTTGCCAGTCTGGCAGGCAGAAAGCCTTGCTCCGTCCAGCCTGCCTGTGCTCCTCTGGTCAGAAAAACAAACATAGAACGCAGAAATGTTTTTTCCTGGCTAACACCTTGGTCCCAGAGCATACAGCCCACAAGCTAACCAGCAAATGAGGAGGGGGCAAGCGGCCGGGCTGACTGTCACACAGTGAAGGAAAAAGAAAGGGACGGGGACAAGACTGGGGTTCACTTGTGGGAAAATATGAAATTAAAAAAGAAAACAGTGCAGGAGACCCTGAAATTAACAAAAATATAGAAATGTTATAGCAGCCTTAAGAGGCGTGCAGATAAAAATGCATTTCCCCACACTTTAAACTGATAGTAAACGTGTCAAACACCTATTTTTCTGCTTTTTGATGCAGTCTCTCCATTACAACATTAACACTTGCATGAAAAGTGACGGGAAACTTTGAGCTATATTCCAAAGTAATTACGTTATCATTAAAGTCATTTAAGTTGTCAGACATACATATGCATATAAATGTAATGCAATGAAAAACTTTTGTTTTTAGAGACAGACAGAATAAAAAGTAAATAAATCATCAAAGGAAACTGGAACCTGTTCAGGGTCCTGTTCCAGACTATAAATAGAAAAATATGTGGTTGTAAGAATGTAACTCTATCTGAGTAAATGACCCACACAAAAGTTGACTCCCTATTTGTCTCCCTGTCCCTGCTCCACCAGGTGTTTTGGAGATCAAATCAGTGGATGTGGGTGTGGTGGCCATCAAGGGCCTCAAAAGTAACCACTACCTGGCAATCAAGAAGAATGGCGTTCTGTACGGAGCGGTAAGTTTTAGCGCTGTTTAACTCTCTGACCTGTCACTTTTATTTAATATGCATTATTCTCTAAGTCTAAGAGGATAGCTTTATTCTCAGTCCCAAAACATCCCTATTTATCTTATACTAGGCCTTGGTGATTGATTGTGCCTAACAAACAGAGGGTTTAAACAGCAGGTGGGTGGAGATGGGTGAGAAGGCCCTTTTAATATACCCTCTGAAACTGAGTACTGTACAAATTACACAATATGTATAAGAGTCCTATGCAGCTCTGTAGTCCAGTGGGTGCCTCCCTTTTCAGAGAAGCTCCGTATTCTTCTTTGAATAATGAAGCTAATATCTTGGTTTGGATTAAATTCTTAACCACAGTTTCTCAAGAACTCAATCACTTTAACCTATTTAAGCTTGAGAGCTTAAATAATAAACTTGTTGAACAGATTACTTGCACAAACATCAAATTTATTAATTGAAATTTTTGGTCCCCCTTAGTCTATGACAGAAAATAAGGTCCACTTTAAGAGATTTACGGCTTGTTAGTTCAAAATCTTCTCCACTCTTTGCAAACGCACTTCTGCACTTTTGCGATTGCTAAATTTGACTGATGATGATAGTGAAAAAAAATTGGTAAAAGGACGTTTTCCCTCTAAAGTGGTGGTTCTGTGGCTTTGAAGTTTCTTGAATGCTTTATAAAACAATGGACAAGGCTGTACGACTCACTGTTCCAGAAATAGGAACCACAGTTACTCTCCTCTGCCTACCTCTCCTCTCCACTCCATTCAGAAACAGGAAACACAATCCTTCAGTTTCTCTGTTCTGCTTCAGTCTCTCTGGGTAGAGCAGCCCTCGTTTTATCTGTCCTCTCTCACTCACCCTTCTTTCCTTCATTCGATTCTGCCTCCCCCACCCCCCTCTTTTCCCTACTTTGAAAGACCTGATTTTCAGCATGTCTCTGAGGAGCCACACAACAGATGAAATGACACACGGTAGAAAAGACAGAAAATAAAAAGAGGCATTTTGTTGCATGGCCTCCAACTGAATTCCCATGACGTCTTCGCCGCAGCACAACACAAGCCCTAGTAGTGGAGCGGCGAAAGGCCGGCATTCGATTACACTTGATGGTTTTACACAGTGACTTCTTTATCTGGTGCTAATCAATTGAATT
The DNA here is from genome assembly GCF_056152115.1 of Neolamprologus brichardi. NCBI lineage: Eukaryota > Metazoa > Chordata > Actinopteri > Cichliformes > Cichlidae > Neolamprologus > Neolamprologus brichardi. The sequence continues at coordinate 44,060,112 of NC_142110.1, read as the reverse complement.
CATTGTTTCATTGTATTGGCAGATTAAAGCACATAGGTGACACTGCAGGTTATGATCGCCTTTAACTTTTACTACTTTTACGTTCATTTCTGTACTTACTATAACAATTCTTTTGCCTATTAACACCATTATTTTGAGACTCAATCGATCCTTAACTATAGCTGCTACTTGCCTAATTCTAACCTTAGCCTTTGAACATGTCTTCATCTTAAAGCTTACCGATTTA